>NC_090727.1:153592602-153892602 GCF_036898095.1 Palaemon carinicauda
ATAAATTTATATATGAAAATATATTTATATATATAAATATATATAAATATATATTTATATAGATATATATATATATATATTATATATATTTATATTCATGAATATATATATATATATATATATATATATATATATATATATATATATATATATTTATATATATATTCATATATATATAAATGTATATTTATACATATATTAATATATACAAATAAATATATGTGTATATATATATATATATATATATATATATATATATATATATATATATATATATATATATATTTATTTATTTATATATATATATATATATATATATATATATATATATATATATATATATATATATATATTGCCTTTATATGTAATTATGATGTATTTATTAGTAATTGTGATGAAATTATATTCGACGAAATCAGTGCCAGATGAGCAGTTATTCTTGTGCCTAATGGCATCTTACCCTGGACCTTTGACCAACTAGTCGATAATTGATTGATTTAATACCGTCACATAATAGAG
Organism: Palaemon carinicauda; assembly: GCF_036898095.1. Classification (NCBI taxonomy): domain Eukaryota; kingdom Metazoa; phylum Arthropoda; class Malacostraca; order Decapoda; family Palaemonidae; genus Palaemon; species Palaemon carinicauda. The sequence goes on from NC_090727.1 coordinate 153,593,122, forward strand.
CAAATTGTTTATAGAAAGGAGATAGAGTAAGGTAACGCTTATGTAGGACTGCTGTAGTTAATATATATAGATTCATTTATCTAAAAATATTAATTAAGATAATACCTACTTGGCATCGAGTTTGGCGGGTAAATGCTAAAGGTTGCTAGATGAATGACTAAAGAGGTACTAAATAGAGCACATACCTCCGCCACGGCATCTTATTTCTCGATTTTGCTCGACCTTGACCTTGACCTTTGACCTCAACATGGATTAATTGCCGTGGATTTCCATACTCAAATATGAACCAAGTTTAAAGTCTCTGTGACAACAGTGTCCAAATTTATGACTTATTACTTGAATTGGACATTTTTCTTGACCATGACCTTGACCTTTGACTTTTACCTTCCAAAATTTAATTATTTCCAGCTATTTACATAACAGTTAATCCCTGCAAGTTTCATTACTCTACGATTAAAATTGTGGCCAGGAAGCTGTTCACAAAGAAACAGACACACACAAGTAAACACACAAACAGGGGTAAAACATAACCTCCTTCCAACTTCGTTGGCGGAGGTAATTAAGTAACTTGATTAGTTCATAACATCTAATCTTGAAGTGTATGGAATTCTCTTGCTACCTTCTGTGTTCCTTTAATGGTAGATTTGAGTATGTTAGTGCTTGCCTTTCTATTTGCTATGCCTTTTTAAGCCATTTGCCCACTATAACATTCTTTGTACTATGAGATGAGTTAAAGTAAAAATTAAGAAAGAAATTATCCAGCAAAGAAAGGAGTTCAAGATAAATGAAGGAACTGAAGGAAACAATAGTAAAAATGGAATAAAGAGAAAGACGAGAGAAAGATCTCAATTAAGTTGGGAATAAGGAGAACCAAAAAAAAAAAAAAAGATTAATTAAAGTAAAAATTAAGAAAGAAATTATCAAGCAGAGAAAGAAGTTCGAAACAAATGAAGAAACTGAAGGAAACATCTTAGTTAAGATGGAATAAAGAGAAAGACGAGAGAAATATCTCAATTAAGTTGGGAATAAGGAAAACCAAAAAAATATATAAGAACAAGAAAAGTTGAAACGGGTAGTTCATTCGAAATGGAATATTCCTCTCCATTTTATTTCTATGAGACTGCATTCTTCTTCTTCTTCTTCTTCTTCTTCTTCTTCTTCTTCTTCTTGGGAAACTTGTGAAAGCTTTTTTCAGTTAACACTCACACTGGGTGTTTTTCCTGTGAGCTGTGGATAAGTTTTTTTTTTTTTTTTTTTTTTTTTTTGCTTTGAGTTTTCTATTGAAGAATGCTTTATATTATCTATTCTCTCTCTCTCTCTCTCTCTCTCTCTCTCTCTCTCTCTCCTCTCTCTCTCTCTCTCTCTCTCTCTCTCTCACAAGCCTCCTCATGGAAAGATAATTATTAGGGTCTTGGAAAACAGAAGAAGAAAAGGAAATAAAAACTTGATTATGTAAGAGAAACAAAACAGGTTACTTAACTCTTGTATTAAAAACCAGGTCACGAAGCTATTGTATTAAAACCAGGTCACTGAGCTGCTGTATCAAAAATCCAGGTCACGAAGATATTGTGTTGAAACCAGGTCACTGAGCTACAGTATCAAAAAAATAGGTCATCGAGCTATTGCATTAAAACCAGTGAAGCTATTGTATTAAAACCAGGTCACTGAGCTACTGTATTAAAAACCAGGTCATCGAGCTATTGTATTAAAACCAGGTCATTGAGCTGCTGTATGAAAAACCGGATCACCAAGCTATTGTATTAAAACCAGGTCACTGAGCTACTGTATTAAAAACCGGGTCACCGAGCTATTGCATTAAAACCAGTGAAGCTATTGTATTAAAACCAGGTCACTGAGCTACTGTATTAAAAACCAGGTCATCGAGCTATTGTATTAAAACCAGGTCATTGAGCTGCTGTATGAAAAACCGGATCACCAAGCTATTGTATTAAAGCCAGGTCACTGAGCTGCTGTATTAAAAACCGGGTCACCAAGCTATTGCATTAAAACCAGTGAAGCTATTGTATTAAAACCAGGTCACTGAGCTGCTGTATCAAAAAACCAGGTCACCAAGCTATTGTATTAAAACCAGGTCACTAAGCTGCTTTGTATAAAAAAAACCAGGTCTTCAAGATATTGAATTAAAACCAGGTCACTGAGCTGCTTTATTAAAAAAAAACCAGGTCTTCATGATGTTTTAAAACCAGGTCACTGAGCTGCTTTATTAAAAAGAACCAGGTCTTCATGATGTATTAAAACCAGGTCACTGAGCTGCTGTATTAAAAACCAGGTCATCGAGCTATTGTATGAAAACCAGGTTACTGCGCTGTTGTATTAAAAAGCGGGTCACCAAGCTATTGTATTGAAATCAGGTCACTGAGCTGCTGTATTAAAAAACTAGGTCATCGAGCTATTGTATTAAAACCAGGTCACTGAGCTGCTGTATTAAAAACCAGGTCATCGAGCTATTGTATGAAAACCAGGTTACTGCGCTGTTGTATTAAAAACCAGGTCACCGAGCTATTGTATTGAAATCAGGTCACTGCACTGTTGTATTAAAAAGCGGGTCCCCGAGCTATTGTATTGAAATCAGGTCACTGAGCCGCTGTATTAAAAACCAGGTCATCGAGCTATTGTATGAAAACCAGGTCACTGCGCTGTTGTATTAAAAAGCGGGTCACCGAGCTATTGTAATGAAACAGGTCACTGATCCGTTATGCGCTAAGTAAATTACCCTTTGGATGATAGATTACAGAAGAGGAGGCCTGACGGGTGCTACCAGGGTATCCGAGAGGAGCAAGTGTGTTCCTGGGAGCCCTACGTAAAGTTGGATTGATTGATTGATTATAAGTTTCCTGGCATCCTGACATCTAAGGTCATTGACGCCTATCCACGTATAGAAGAGAGAGAGAGAGAGAGAGAGAGAGAGAGAGAGAGAGAGAGAGAGAGAGAGATTACGATAAATGTGAACGAGAGATAGACCCAATTTCAAAGAACTTTCAAATGATATTGCATTATTATTATTATTATTATTATTATTATTATTATTATTGTTGTCATTATCTATCCTGTGATTAATTCAATTAATTTTATCTGTTCGTCTTATCATTATTCTAAATTTTTATATTACATTTCATTTATTCTATTTTGAGTTGTTTTTTTATATCAAAAGGTTTCCCTATTTTGTATTGTATTTATCCTAATTCATAAATACTGTTTTATCAATTAGATCAGTTTTAGTAATTGGGATAATTAATTTTACCACCAGGATCAATATATTTAATACTAGGATCATCACATTTTCAAAGGACCCCTCATCAGAATTGCTTAGATCATTCATGTAGGACCCTCTCCCGATCGCTACCTCATCATTGCTAGGACCCTCTCCCATTCGCGCCCTTGGGATTGCTAGGACCCTCTCCCATTCGTGCCCTTTGGGATTGTTAAGACCCTCTCCCATTCGCGCCCTTAGGATTGCTAGGACCCTCTCCCATTCGCGCCCTTAGGATTGCTAGGACCCTCTCCCATTTGCGCCTTCAGGATTTCTATACCCCCTCAACTAAAATCCTCTTCCTTTTCCTCTGCAGGTGATGTAACGAGGATCCGAGGACGATGGAAGGAGCGTCGCGGGGTGTGGTGGGCTTGGAGACCCTAGCCCTGGTGGTCATTCTGACGCTGTGCTGTTTCTGCTGTTGCTTAACTACCGTCCAAGCGAGCGAGTGAGTTCTCTCTCGGTAATCCTCTAGCACTGACCTTCCCCTACCCTGCCCTTGTGGGGTGTTTCTTCACTGGGGGGCTGTCTTTAGCTTGTTCCTCAGCACTGACCTTCCCCTACCCTGCCCTTCAGGTGTGCTTCTCTCACTGGAGTGCTATCCCTAGCCTGTTCTTCAGTACTGACCTTCACTTACTCTGCCCTTCTGGTGTGCTTCTTCACTGGAAGACTGTCCTTAGCTTTTTCCTCAGCACTGACTTACCCCTACCCTACTCTTCCGGTGTGCTTCTGTCCCAGGAAAGCTGTCCCTAGCTTGTTCCTCAGCAATGACCTTCCCCTACCCTGCTCTTTTGGTATGCTTCTTCACTGGAGGGCTGTCCCTAGCTTGTTCCTCACCACTGACCTTCCCCTACCCTACTCTTTTGGTATGCTTCTTCACTGGAGGGCTGTCCCTACCTTGTTCCTCACCACTGACCTTCCCCTACCCTGCTCTTTTGGTATGCTTCTTCACTGGAGGGCTGTCCCTAGCTTGTTCCTCACCACTGACCTTCCCCTACCCTAACCTTCTGTTGTGTTTCTGTCACTAGAAGGCTATCCATAGCTTATTCCTCAACGCTGACCTTCTCTAACCCTGCCCATCTGGTGTGCTTATGTCACTGGAGGGTTGTCCTTAGCTTGTTCCTCAGCACTGACCTTCCCTTGCCCTTCTCCTCTGTTGGGCTTTTGTCCCTGGAGGGCTATCACTAGCTTAATCCTCAGCACTGACCATTCCTTACCTTGCCCTTCTGATGTGCTTTTTCACTGAAGGGCTGTCCCTAGCTTAGTCTTCAGCATTGACCTTCACTTACTCTGCCTTTCTGTTGTGCTTCTGTCACTGCATAAGTTTCCTTGGCTTGTTCCTCACCACTAACCTTCTCTTACCCGCCCTTCTGGTGTGCTTTCTCTGGAGAGCTGTCCCTAGCTTTAGTCTCAGCACTGACCTTCCCCTACCCTGCTCTTCTTGTTCGCTTCTGTCACTTGAGGGCTGTCCTAGCTTTCATAGGCTGTGTTTATTCTTTCCATGAGCTCTGTACTGTTTTTAACTTGCCATCCTACCATAAATTGTATTTCTTTTCTCCTAGGAGTCATGTATAAACTTTCCCTAGACTGTTTTCTATTTCAAATACAAATCGTGTTGCTGTTTCACTTTTTCCTTCCATCCTTCTGTCACAAGACTCCTGTCTCAACCTACCCCAGGTTATCGTTCCCTTCAAAAGTTCCCCCTGTTCTTGAAGTGGTCAGTATTCTTAACTCCCTTGTTCACTCTTCTCTGAACGATTTCCCTTTTCTCTTACAATTCTTCCCATTTCTTTAACATTTCTCTCGTTTTCTTGAATGCTGTCTATTCTCCTCTGAATATCACAACCCTTTTTTCTTTGTATTATACCATTTTCATTGAATATTTTACCTTTTCATTGAATATTTTACCTTTTCGTCTTGATATTCTACCTTTTCCTCTAAGTCTTCTCCTTTTTTCTCTACGTCTTTAATTTTTTTTGCATTTTTCCCCATTTATTTTATCCCTATGAATATTTTCCCCCTACCCACGAATATTCTCCCCACACCTCTGAATATTCTTCATCGTCCTATGAATATTCCCCCTCTAAATATTCTTCCTTGACCTATTGATATTCGCTTGTCTGTGAATATCCTAAGTCATCCCTTGAATATTCTCATTTTGCCTCTGAATATCGTCCTCCTGCCTCTCAATATTCTCATTGTGTCTCGATACTCCCCTTATACCTCTGAATATATTCCATCTTCCTTTGAAGACCTCCTTCTTCCTCTGAATACTGTCCATCTGCCTCTGAATATTTTCCTTCTGGCTCTGAATACTGTCTTTCTTCTTCTGAGAATTCACTCTTGAACATTGAATGTTGTCACTACCTCTGAATATCCTCCTCCCACCTCTGAATGTCCACATTCTACCTCTGAATATCATTCTTTTACCACTGAATATTTTCATATTGTCTCAGAATATCCTCCCTTTATCTCTGAATATCCACCTTCTACCTCTGAATATCTTCCTTCGTTCCTTCTACCTCGGAATATCTTATTTCATCCCTTCTACCTCTGAATGTCCACATTCTACCTCTGAATATCCTTCTTCTACCTCTGAATATTTTCCTTTTGTCTCAGGATATCCACATTCTACCTCTGAATATCCACCTTCTACTTCTGAATATCTTCCTCCTTTCTCTGAATACCCTTCTCCTACTTTTGAATATCATCCTACCTCTAAATTTTCACCTTCTACCTCTGAATATCCTTCTTCTATGTCTGGATATTTTCCTTTTGTCTCAGAATATCCTACTTCTACCTCTGAATATTTTCCTTCTACCTCCAAATATTCTCCTTCTACCTCTGAATATTCTCCTTTTACCTCTGAATATTTTCCTTTTGTCTCAGAATAACAACCTTCTACCTCTAAATATTATTACTTATACCTCTAAATATCCTCTATCTACCTCTGAATATCCTCCTTCTACCTCTAAATATGTCCTCCTTCTACCTCTGAATATCCTCCTTCTACCTCTAAATATCCTCCTTCTACCTCTGAATATCCTCCTCCTACATCTGATTATCGTCCTTCTACCTCTTATTGTCCTTCTACCTCTAAATATCCTCCTTCTACCTCTGAATATCCTCGTTCTACCTCTAAATATCCTCCTTCTACCTCTGGATATCCTCCTTCTACCTCTGATTATCGTCCTTTTACCTCTTAATGTCCTCCTTCTACCTCTGAATATCCTCCTCCTACCTCTTAATGTCTTCCTTCTACCTCTAAATATCCTTCCTCTACATCTGAATATCCTCCTCCCACCTCTGAATATCCTCTTTCTACTTCTGAATATCCTCCTCCTACCTCTTAATGTCTTCCTTCTACCTCTAAATATCCTTCCTCTACTTCTGAATATCCTCCTCCCACCTCTGAATATCCTCTTTCTACTTCTGAATATCCTCTTCCTACCTCTAAATATCCTCATTCTACCTCTGAATATCCTCCTTTTACCTCTGAATATCCTCTTTCTACCTCTGAATATCCTCCTTCTACCTCTGAATATCCTTTTTCTACCTCTGAATATCCTCTTCCTACCTCTTAATATCCTCCTTCTACCTCTGAATATCCTCCTTCTACCTCTGAATATCCTCCTCCTACCTCTGAATATCCTCCTTCTACCTCTGAATATCCTCCTTCTACCTCTGAATATCCTCTTTCTACCTCTGAATATCCACCTTTTACTTCTGAATATCCTCCTTCTACCTTTGAATATCCTCTTTCTACCTCTGAATATCCTCCTTCTACCTCTGAATATCCTCTTTCTACCTCTGAATATCCTCCTACCTCTGAATATCCTCTTTCTACCTCTGAATATCCTCTCTCTACCTCTGAATATCCACCTTTTACTTCTGAATATCCTCCTTCTACCTCTGAATATCCTCCTTCTACCTCTGAATATCCTCTTTCCACCTCTGAATATCCTCCTTCTACCTCTGAATATCCTCTTTTTACCTCTGAATATCCTCCTTCTACCTCTGAATATCCTCTTCCTACCTCTTAATATCCTCCTTCTACCTCTGAATATCCTCCTTCTACCTCTGAATATCCTCTTCCTACCTCTGAATATCCACCTTCTACCTCTGAATATCCTCTTTCTGCCTCTGAATATCCTCTTTCTACCTCTGAATATCCTCCTTCTACCTCTGAATATCCTCTTCCGACCTCTGAATATCCTCCTTTTACCTCTGAATATTCTCTTCCGACCTCTGAATATCCACCTTCTACCTCTCAATATCCTCTTTCTACCTCTGAATATCCTCCTTCTACCTCTGAATATCCTCCTTCTACCTCTGAATATCCTCTTCCTACCTCTGAATATCCACCTTCTACCTCTGAATATCCACCTTTTACTTCTGAATATCCTCCTTCTACCTCTGAATATCCTCACCTTGCATTGCCCGTTTCCTTAATCAACGACATGAAATGTAACACTTAAAATCTCCCTTTATCTTGTCAAATCTTCCTCGCCCTCCACTTGACAATAATCTCCTAGATCTTCTGGCTGTTCTCGTTAATCTTCCTTCCTTGGTTACTGATAGGGATGCCCCCCTTATTTCGCTGCTCCTTGAGAGTAGGGCTTTTAACTTTCGGTTTTTTCTTTCGTAGGATTTGAGCTTTTTGGTGTATTGAGTGTAACTTACTTAATAGCTTTTTTTGTATAACTTTCCTTCAGAGATGATAAGGTTCAATTTATATTATATTATATATATATATATATATATATATATATATATATATATATTATATATATATATATATATATATATATATATATATATATATATATGTATGTATATAGTTAATAGAATAGATATGTAGATAGATAGATAGATATGTGAATAGATTGAAATAGATTGAATACTAATGTTGCATTGCTCCACTAAAAGAAACAGTTATGGCCAACACAATCCCACCCACCCACCTCTCTCTCTCTCTCTCTTCTCTCTCTCTCTCTCTCTCTCTCTCTCTCTCTCTCTCTAGGGGGGAAAGGCTCCTCTCCATGACTAATGCTTAACAACTTGATTAAATAGCGCATAATCATCGCCAACTCAATCACGTGATTTACATTCGGAATGTCATTATCCCGACTGGTACGAAATAGCCATCACTCACCGATGCCACTCATCTTTAAGGGGTGACCTTGTGGATATGTGTGTAGTCTGCAAAAGTGGGAAGGAGAGGAGATAATGAGTTTGCTGAAAGCAATGATTGAAGTGTTGGTCTCTTTTGCTTTCGAGTGGATGGTTAGATTGGTGTTTTGAATAGTCGGAAATGATGGTATTATCAAAGGTGTTCTTAAGGGAAAATGATGTTGTGTGTAGGATTGTGGGTTGTGAAATGTGGGTATTGTCCTCCGTAGAATTTTAAAAATCTTTGTGTATGTTTGTGCTTGTTTAACTCTCATTATTCAACCAATAAAATAATCTTGGCTTTTCAAACTGTCACATTAAACAACGATCAATAAAACTTGGTTTTTCAAAGTGTCTCATTGATCAAAGAACAATAAATCTTGTCTTTTCAAACTATTTCATTGATCAACGAACAGTAAAACTTAGTTTTTCAAACTGTCCCATTAATGAACCAACAGTAAAATTAGTTTTTTTTTAAATGATACCTTTAAACAAGCAGCCATAAAACTTGTTTTTTTCAAACTCCGATTAATGAATCAACGGTAAAATTTGGTTTTTCAAACTGTCCCATTAAACAACGAATAATAAAACTTGTTTTTTTTTCAAACGGTTCCATTAGTGAAACAAAAGTAAAATATGGTTTTTCAAACTGTCCCAATAATGAACAAACAATAAAACTTGGCTTTTCAAAATCAAATTAATGAACCAACAGTAAATCTTGGTTTTTCAATCTCTCATCAATCAACTATCAATAAAACTTGTTTGTTTCTAGCTGTCCCATTAATTAACCAACAGTAAAATTTGGTTTTTCAAACTGAACTGTTTAACAACGAGCAATGAAACTCGCATTTTCAAACTGTCTCATTAATGAACCAACAGTAAGCATTGGTTTATCAAACTATACCTTTAAACAATGAACAATAAGATTTGGCTTTTCAATCCATTCCTTAATTGAACCAACAGTAAATATTGGTTTTTCAAACTGTACTGTTAAACAACGAGCAATAAAACTTGGTTTTTCAAACTGTTCTGTTAAACAACCAGCATTAAAACTTGGTTTTTCAAACTTTCCCTTTAATGAACCAACAATAAATCTTGGTTTTTCAAACTGTACTGTTAAACAAAGAGCAATAAAACTTGGTTTTTCAAACTTTCTTTTTAATGAACCAACAATAAATCTTGGTTTTTCAAACTCTTCTGTTAAACAACCAGCAAAAAAACGTGGTTTTTCAAACTATCCCTTTAATGAACCAGCAATTAATTCTTGGTTTTTCAAACTGTCTCATTAATCAACACATCTATATAGGATCTCTCTAGGACCCCTTTTCTCTCTCTCCTCCTACAGGTACTTCATGGAGTCCTCCGACAAGGAAATCCTAGATTTCCTCCTACATAAAAGCAGATACGACCGTAGGATACGGCCACCAGTGGAAGGTACGTCACAATTTTAAGGGTCAACTGAGCTCTTTGGTGAAGTCTGTGTCAGTTTTTATTGTTGATATGATTAATATTATTATTGTGTATCATTTTTATTATTCTTTAATAACAGATTATGTTATTATTATTGTTATTAATATTACTATTACTATTATCATTATTATTGCCTTAGATGTTTTTGTTATTATTATTATTATTATTATTATTATTATTATTATTATCATTATTATTGTTATAATTATTATTATTATTAACTGATTATGTTAATATTATTGTTATTGATATTACTATTGCTATTATCATTATTATTGCTTTAGATATTATTATTATTATTATTATTATTATTATTATTATTATTATTATTATTATCATTATTATTATTATTCCTTAGTTTTTGTTATTGTTATTATTATCATTATGATGATGATGATTATTATTATTATTGTTATTATTATTATTATTGATTAGTAGTAGCAGTTGTTATGTGTTGTTGTTGTTGTTGTTACTGAAAAATCCACATTTCTAACACACCTTCAACAAACATTCATCCAATAGAGCATCCTGTTTCATTTTCATCTTCTTTTGGAAATATTGATTTTAAAAAATCTATATAAACATTTCTCAACTATTTATCATCCTTGACCTGATATCTCTTCATTTCTTCGTCTTCCATTGCATTAGCTTTCCTTTTCATTCAATTTAATATGTGATATCCATTATTTTCTGTTATGGTGTTTTCTTCTTCTTCTTCTTCTCCTCCTCCTCCTTCCTCCTCTTCTTCTCCTTCTTCTTCTTCTCCTCTTCTTCTTCTTCTTCTTCTTTTCCTCCTCCTCCTCCTTCTTCTTCTTCTTCTTCTTCTTCTTCTTCTTCTTCTTCTTCTTCTCCTCTTCTTCTTCTTCTTCTTCTTCTTCTTCTTCTTCTCCTCCTCCTCCTCCTCCTCTTCTTCTTCTTCTTCTTCTTCTTCTTCTTCTTCTTCTTCTTCTTCTTCTTCTCCTTCTTCTTCTCCTTCTCCTCTTCTTCTTCTTCTTCTTCTTCTCCTCCTCCTTCCTCCTCCTCTTCTTCTTCTTCTCCTTCATCTTCTTCTTCCTTCAAAGTTTGGATTTGAAGACCACCATATAGTTCTCAGAAACATATTTTTCTATTTTGCCTCATATCTCATGAACACACACACACACACACACACACACACACACACACACAAACAAACAAACAAACAAACAAACAAACAAACAGATAAACATCTCTGTATGTCTTTATCATCTGATGTTTTCGTGTTCTCTCTCTCTCTCCCTACGACAGAGGGCCCCCTGAAGGTGAACGTGAGTGTACTTTTGTTGAGTCTCTCCTCCCCCGACGAGTCCAGTTTGGTGAGTAGAAAACGGGAATTGTAGGAATTGTATCGCTTCTTGAAATAAATTAAATCTGTATTAATTGTAGCTTTTTGGTGTTGTATTTTAATACATTTACAGCTGTATTTCACGTTTAAGCTTCTTTAAAATCGACAGAAATACGAAGTGGAGCTGTTACTACATCAACACTGGCTTGATCCGAGGTTAAAACATGACGACGCTGGTAGACACCCTTATCTGAGTGGAATCCACCACATAGTAAGTAGGGCTAGACCCAACTAGAATTTAGTGATGTTTTTTATAATTTCAAAAGACTAATTAGTGATGTTTTTCATTTCAAAAGATTAAACTATTGTAAAATACGAAAATATTCTTCCCTGGAAAGTAAAATACAATGAGGATAATAATTTGATAGTTACTTATGCTAATATGAATGTGTGGATAAAGATATTCTTGTAAGTGCACAAGTTAAAGAGTGAGGTTGCGAGGCATACACCCTATTTAAGCGGTATAGTAATAATGTTTATGCCTCGTTTGTAAATATATTCAAATAAACTCATCCTTTACTAAGATCTTCATCCCTACCTGGGGGTCTAACGCCAAGACACCCCAGCTAGGAAACTTGGGACATTTAAGAAATTTAGGACATCAAAGAAACTTAGGACATCAAATAAACTTAATACATTTAAAAAAAACTTAGGACATCAAAGAAATTTAGGACACCAAATGAACTTAGAAAATGAGTATTCGACATCAAAAACTAGGACAAAAATTAGGACATCAAAGAAAATTAGGAAGTTGGGGATTCAAAGACAATTAGGACATCAAAGAAAATTAAGACATTAAAGAAAACTAGGACCCCAAAAAATTAGGACATCTAAGAAAATTAGGACATTAAAGAAAACTAGGATATACAAATTTAGGACATCAAAGAAAATTGGGAAGTTGGGGATTCAAAGATGATTGAGACATCAAAGAAAATTAGGACATAAAAAATTAGAACATCAAAGAAAATTAGGGCAAAATATTAGGACATCAATGAAAATTAGGACATTGGGGATTCAAAGAAAATTAGGACATCAAAGAAAATTAAGACATTAAAGAAAACTAGGACCCCAAAAAATTAGGACATCTAAGAAAATTAGGACATTAAAGAAAACTAGGACATACAAATTTAGGACATCAAAGAAAATTGGGAAGTTGGGGATTCAAAGATGATTAGGACATCAAAGAAAATTAGGACATAAAAAATTAGAACATCAAAGAAAATTAGGGCAAAATATTAGGACATCAATGAAAATTAGGACATTGGGGATTCAAAGAAAATTAGGACATCAAAGAAAATTAGGACAAAAAATTAGAACATCAAAGAAAATTACATCAAAAATTAGGACATCAAAGAAAATTAAGACATTAAAGAAAACTAGGACCCCAAAAAATTAGGACATCTAAGAAAATTAGGACATTAAAGAAATCTAGGACATACAAATTTAGGACATCAAAGAAAATTGGGAAGTTGGGGATTCAAAGATGATTAGGACATCAAAGAAAATTAGGACATAAAAAATTAGAACATCAAAGAAAATTAGGGCAAAATATTAGGACATCAATGAAAATTAGGACATTGGGGATTCAAAGAAAATTAGGACATCAAAGAAAATTAGGACAAAAAATTAGAACATCAAAGAAAATTACGACATCAAAAATTAGGACATCAAAGAAAATTACAACATCAAAAATTAGGACATCAAAGAAAATTACAACATCAAAAATTTAGGACATCATACAAGCTTCCTACATCGCACGCCTCTGGCAACCAGTGTCCTAAAATCACGGTTAAATTATACTAACGATCCCAATAGACCCTGAGTTTCATTGGCTGGTGTTAGTCGTCTTATTGAGTGACCCCCACTGCAGTTTAACTGTTAATATCTAAGCCTCAGCAGTAAGCCTCCGAAGCAGATTAGCTCCTCTGGCCGGAGAAGCCTTTGGAGGACTATTGTTATCCTCCTTTGGAAGTCCTATTTGGGAGCTGTTAAAGTCTCCCTTTGGAAGTCCTAGTTGGGAGCTGTTAATGTCTCCCTTTGGAAGTCCTACTATTGGGAGCCGTTGAAGTGAATATCTGGGACTTTACTTACTGATTTAATTAATATTCTAATTGACCCATCTCTCTCTCTCTCTCTCTCTCTCTCTCTCTCTCTCTCTCTCTCTCTCTCTCTCTCTCTCTCTCTCTCTCTCTCTAAGTTTTAAGTGTCTATATATTTTATATTTGATTTGATTTACTGCCAGCTGTTCCAACTGTCTTCAGTATCTATCAGCCCCTGTATACCTTAACGTGGCAAAAGCTGTACTAGTCAGGGCCACCCATACTAGGTTGGTGTGCTGTGAGTGATTAAACAAGTATCTCTCACCATCACCAATCCGCAATGGCCAGCCTGGTGGTGTAAACTGGCCCAAACCCAAGATATGAATTGAGATATCTGAGGCCTTTGTCCAGCAGTGGACTAGAAATGGCTACATTTGTTGTTGTTGTTATTGTTGTTGTTGTTGTTGTTGTTTTATATAATAATATCTTTACAAGTAATTCAAGAATGTATTCAACCAACCATGTAATTATCTACATGTATATTTTAACATGTATTACTTTATACATACAAGATCATAGTTGGTCTGATACACGTATTAGCTTACACATTTGAGATACGTGTATATGGGTCGAGGAATTTTGCGTCTAAAGTACTTTCGTCTAAAGTCACCTTGGTCTAAAAGCACTTTGGTCTAAAGGCACTTTGGTCTAAAAGCACTTTAGTCTAAAAGGAACTTTTATGTTAATATTCGTTCTTTTACCTAATGATTAATTTGCCATAAAGGATTTGCGGAAAACGACTTTTGGTTAATAAACCTAACCTAACCTAACCTAACCTAAAAGAATGGCTACTAACACAAAAGTTCCTATAGGCTAAAATGCTTTTAGACCAAAGTGACTTTAGACCAAAATCTTTTTAGACCAAAGTGCCTTTAGACCAAAGTGCTTTTAGACTAAAGTGCCTTTAGACGAAAGTGCTTTTAGACGAAAGCGCTTTAGACGAAAAGGTCGCGTCACGTGGGTATTATCCTCTTCTTTTTCTTCTTCTTCTTCTTCTTCTTTTTATATATTAAATATCTTTATAAGTAGTTTAACAAGAATATATTTATCTACATGTATACTATACTTTAACATGTATTACCTTATACATACAAGATCACAGTTTGTCTGATACACGTATTAGCCAGTACATGTAAAATACCTGTATATCATCCTCTTCTTCTTTTTTTACAGAATGACATGTGGTTGCCAGATACCTACTTCATAATGCATGGAGAGTTCAAAACTGATCTTTCTAAAGATGACATCGCCTTAAAAATATATAGTGATGGAAAAGTCTCTTATACGATAAGGTAAACAACAGTCTTTTAAGATAAGAGTCTCCTGTGTTTTCACAATCTTTACGTCATGTTTTTTTTTAGTTTATGGAATGAAAATGCATTTTTGTAGTATTTAAGTTTATATAGATGTGTTAGGTAGGATATTAGATTAAAAATTGATATATAATTGACTTAGATTGTGAAGTAAAAACAGTATGAAATGAAACGAGTTGATCTGAAATGGTCTGAAAATGTTTAAGTTTATCTGTGTTTTAATTAATCATTACTCAGCCATATTCATGCTTGTGATTTTTAAGAAAGAGATAAGAAAAATTATTTACATTATTTTCATGATATAATCTCACTTTTTTATTTTTTCAAATATAAAGAATGAAATATCTAGATCAAATCTTATCTTTACGCGCTTAGTTCTAGACGTAACGCGCCCTTCTTATCGGCAAAGTCCTTCACCCTTTTTAATATATCTGCTTCTGTAGAAAGAGTTAGAAAATTTCATTTACATAGATTTTTATGATATGATCTCACTTTTTTAATTTTTTTTCAAATATAAAGAATAAAATATCTAGATCAAATGTTAACTTTACGCGCCAAAGCCTAAACGTAACGCGAGACCTTCTTATCTGTTTCAGGAGGTATCTGGTACTCTCTTGCGAAGGAAACCTGAACAAATTCCCTTTCGACGACCCATTTTGTACCTTCTCAATGGAGAGCAGTAAGTATCTTGCACATATTCGTGCGCTGTCCATTCGGCCCATCGCTAAACCCACTAACTAGCCTTCTACATGCTGTCAAACATCTCTTAACTGTTACTTCTTAATATAAACTTTAGATGAATGGGCCCCCTAGCCCCAGTGCTGAATACCATCAATTAAATCCACTGAAATAAAAACTTTATAAGTTCAAGATTAATCAGTAACAGTATTAACTAGAATTCAAGTTTGTTTTAGAAACTCTTGTCATTCCAAAGGCAGGTACATGAAACTGTCATAACTAACATGGGCTAAAATCAGATGATACAGAAGCCAGGCTCAGTAGATGATGACGTCATCGAACCCATTTGTAAGAGTAATGTCATACAATGGCTTTGTCTCCATTTCTTTGCGTGTTTTTATTTATATATGAAAACCAAACAGATTGGACTATGCAAAAACAGCTTAGAAAAAGTATAAATACCATGATTCTGTCCAGCTATGGCTCTTGAATCCTGATATCATATGTTCTATTAATCCAAAGAGATTTGTTTAATTCAATTAAGATATAATCACCTCACCTACTCAGGCTAAACATACAATTCTCTCTTGTGACAGTATCTTACAATAGACTCAGTTGATGATGACGTCATAGAACCTATTTACAAGACTAATGTCATACAGTGACTTTGTCTCCATTTGTCTCTTAAGTATAGAGCCCTTCCCATGTATACATATGTTTCTTTATGTTTTTTTAATTATATATGGAGACCAAACAGATTGGCCTATGCAAAAACAGCTTAGAGAGTATAAATACCCTTATTCAGCCCAGCTAGGGCTCTTGAATAATGATAGCATATGTACTATGAATCAAAAGACACTTGTGTAATTGAATTAAGATATGATCAGCTCAACTACGCAGGCATCACCTCACCTACTCAGGCTAAACATACACTTCTCTCTCGCGACAGTATCTTACGAAAGACACGAATTGACCTATGCCTGGCTCAACAACACGGCGTCGGGCAACGGCACGTCTTTAGCCAAGTCGTCCAACCTGCGAGCACTTAACGCCTACATGATAAAGAACCGAACACTCTTCTGCGAAGAGACATTCTTCTGGAGAGGTGAGAGACTGACGTATTTCTTCTTTATTCATAGGCCCGTTTCTTTTAGAATTAACCAGATTAATCCTCTGATTGACCATTTTCTTTCAGAATGTTTTGGTTTAAAGGCTGTTTTTTTCCAGTTTGTGAAAGGGATAACCAAATTAATTTGATTTCATTTTTCAGATAGCTTAGGTAAAACCTGCTTTTTAGCCCCCCCTGCCTAAGGCTTGAAAGAGTTAACTAGATTGATTTGATTAATGATTTATTTTCAGGTAGCTTAGAAAAAAACTAGTTCCTAGTCCCAGCCTCAGGTTTGAAAAGGATAACCAAATTGATTTCATCAGTGGTTTAGATTACAAGGATGAATAGATTGATTTTATTACGCAATTGGTTAGTAGTATCTTCCACAGCACTTGGCTAAAGTCTGTCTTCAGTTAAGAATTTGAAGAGATAGTGAAAGCTATCTGACTGACCAATGGGCTAGCTGTTTTCAGAGTGTCTCTGGTTACAAATACTGGTATAAAAGAACTAACCATATTAGTATGATGCTCCAGTTAATCAACTTTTTCAGAACAAGGATGAAAGGGTTAACCAAATTAAAATGATCATCCAATTAATCATTAGGTTGAAAATTAATGGCTAGGAAAACGCTTCACAACATTAATCTTATCGAGCAATCAATTCTTCTGTTCCCAGTGATTGAATAAAGGCTGTCTTTAGGATTTAGTAGTAGGACGATTAACACGATTAATCAAGGACAAATATTCAATCTCAATTTTCTAAAGTGCTTTGTCAAAGGCTGCTCTGTGCCTATAGTCCATTTCTTTTAGCGATGCATATTTGCACCGACTCGCGGCGGTGCCCTCTTAGCTCGGAAAAGTTTCCTGATCACTGATTGGTTAGAATTACCTTGTCCAACCAATCAGCGATCCGGAAACTTTTCCAAGCTAAAAGGGCACCGCTTCGAGTCGGTGCAAATATGCATCGCTAAAAGAAATGGACTATAGTCAGTTTTTGTTAGATTTCTTAGCTACAAGCTCTTTGGTGTAGGCATTTTAGAACCAGATTAATTTTGAGGCTCTTTAGTTTAGGCATTTTAGAACCTAGATTCAATTTGAGGCTCTTAATGTAGGGGTTTTAGAACCAGATTCACTTGAAGGCTCTTAATTTAGGTTTTTTTAGAACAAGATTTATTTTCAGGCACTGTGTAATCTAAGCATTTTAGAACCAGATTCACGCTGAGGCCCTTTAGTGTAGGTATTTTAGAACCAGATCACTTGAAGGCTCTTTTATCTAGGCATTTTATAAGCAGATTCACTTGATGGCTCTTTTATCAAGGCATTGTAGAACCATATTCACTTGAAGGGTCTTTTATCTAGGTATTTTAGAACCATATTCACTTGGAGGGTCTTTTATCTAGGCATTGTAGAACCATATTAACTTGAAGGGTCTTTTATCTAGGCATTTTAGAACCAGATTCACTTGAATGGTCTTTTATCTAGGCATTGTAGAACCATATTCACTTGAAGGGTCTTTTATCTAGGCATTTTAGAACCAGATTCACTTGAAGGGTCTTTTATCTAGTCATTTTAGAACCATATTCACTTGAAGGCTCTTTTATCTAGGCATTTTAGAACCAGATTCACTTGAAGGCTCTTTTATCTAGGCATTTTAGAACCAGATTCACTTGAAGGCTCTTTTATCTAGGCATTTTAGAACCAGATTCACTTGAAGGGTCTTTTATCTAGGCATTTTAGAACCAGATTCACTTGAAGGCTCTTTTATCTAGGCATTGTAGAACCAGATTCACTTAAAGGGTCTTTTATCTAGGCATTGTAGAACCAGATTCACTTGAAGGGTCTTTTATCTAGGCATTTTAGAACCAGATTCACTTGAAGGGTCTTTTATCTAGGCATTTTAGAACCAGATTCACTTGAAGGGTCTTTTATCTAGGCATTTTAGAACTATATTCACTTGAAGGGTCTTTTATCTAGGCATTGTAGAACCATATTCACTTAAAGGCTCTTTTATCTAAGCATTTTAGAACCAGATTCACTTGAAGGGTCTTTTATCTAGGCATTTTAGAACCAGATTCACTTGAAGGGTCTTTTATCTAGGCATTTTAGAACCAGATTCACTTGAAGGGTCTTTTATCTAGGCATTTTAGAACCAGATTCACTCGAAGGGTCTTTTATCTAGGCATTGTAGAACCAGAGTCACTTGAAGGGTCTTTTATCTAGTCATTGTAGAACCATATTCACTTGAAGGGTCTTTTATCTAGGCGTTTTAGAACCACATTCACTTGAAGGGTCTTTTATCTAGGCATTGTAGAACCATATTCACTTGAAGGCTCTTTTCTTTAGGCGTTTTAGAACCACATTCACTTGAAGGGTCTTTTATCTAGGCATTTTAGAACCATATTCACTTGAAGGGTCTTTTATCTAGGCGTTTTAGAACCACATTCACTTGAAGGGTCTTTTATCTAGGCATTGTAGAACCATATTCACTTGAAGGCTCTTTTCTTTAGGCGTTTTAGAACCACATTCACTCGAAGGGTCTTTTATCTAGGCATTTTAGAACCATATTCACTTGAAGGGTCTTTTATCTAGGCAATTTAGAACCAGATTCACTTGAAGGCTCTTTTATTTAAGCATTGTAGAACCAGATTCACTTGAAAGCTCTTTTCTTTAGGCGTTTTAGATCTAATTTTGTCTATGCCACAGATAAACATCTGAATGGTTGATTTAAACAGGGCTAAGGGGTCTTTAGGTCAAAGTTCTTGCCAGAAACTTTTACAGTTTAAGAAAGTATTCGCTCAAAAGAGCCATAATCTTCTACAGTGCATCACCCAAAGCTCGCTGTATGCGGAGCCCATTCATTGGCGCAAAATTTGATTTATACAAACTCCGGAAATGTCCCATTGTAACTACAGTTTGCCCCTTGACTATTTTGTAGTTTGTACTTAGGAGTAGTGAGAAACAATACACTTCTCTTTCAATGCTGTGGAATTTATTGTTATATATTTTTAGCATAACTTTGCAAGGTAAGAAATGACTGCACAAAACAATTTTAATACCTTTAGATACCCGGATATATCCTTAGCCGGATATATCCTTGCTTCTGCACGATCGAGTAGGAGGTCGGAATTATGGAGGCCGTAGGCAAGGGCTTCTGAATGCTGATATAGAATCAAAAGATGGACACGGACAGCCAGATAGCCTAGCTTTTATTTACGTTTAAAGATAGCCAGAGCTTTCCATTGTTTGAATACAGACAGCTTTTTTTCTGTTCAATGACAGCTATGGCTTTCTTCTTTTACTTTATGCATTTATGAAAACGCTTTGGTTATCCTGATTTACTTCTTTATTTTATTCTAATGATAGTGGGAACCACCACTTAGTTATAGTCGCCGCAACGTATCCGGGCAAAATAAGCTCCGCCCCTTGATGACGTCAGAGCCAATCACGATGTCTCCCACCTTAGCAGCGATCACAATACATCCCCTTACAAATTTCAAATCATACTAACTTCTAATCACATTAAGGGAGTGTGTTGTGACCACTGTTATTACGGGAGACATGATTGGCGATGGCGTCATCGGGGGCGGGGCTTATTTCGCCTGGAATCTCTGCGGCGACGAAAGGTAGATATTTTAATCGGCTGCCATCATCAAAACAAAGGGCCGAGTTGATTGCAGCTTTGCAACTAATAAAGAAACCAATAGATTTTTTTTTTATTTTAAATTTGTCTGCTTTTCTTATATACTTTTTTTATATACTGAAGTCATTGAAGCTCATAAAACTGGGACCACAGTTTTGTCTGTAAGAATTTATGTAGCGTTTTTAGACTTCAAAATCTCATGGGTATATTTTCCTCTTATCTTTAAGTAATATTCTTTGGGATATAGATAATAAGAATAAGTATATGTCTCTATTTCATCAATATTTGTATTGGATTATAAAACTTTTCTCTTAATTCTGCCTTGTCTTTTTGTGTATAATAGCTCAATCACATTCTATGTCTGTGTACAAAGTGTAAGTTCAATTTGCAAGTAGATATACTCTTGAACTATTAAACTATCCTTTCATACTTGGGTGTATAATATAAGATTTTTCACTTCAAAAAAACAGTTACAAGTAGATGTTGTTTTTAGTTTGAACAAACCTCTCAGGAAGATTAAAAAAATATCTAGATATTCCGCATGTTTCAATTATGTTGTATAAGTTATTATTCTTTCCCCATAGATGAGAGAGAGAAAATATATATATATATATATATATATATATATATATATATATATATATATATATATATATATATATATTGCAATTCTTTTTTGCACGCCACAACATATTACACTTCCTAAAATCTATGTTATCTGTTTTGTCTTCAAAAAAAAAAAAAAAAATTAAACAAGTATAATTCACAGTATTTGATGTTGACATTCTCAAAGAAAAAAACATTCTAAAAAAAAACTCTTTGTTTATTTGTTTTTTTTAGAAGGTTGGGTGTTCCCCCCCTCCCTTGGCGAGGCAATGTCATCCGGTCAAACAACTACTACTACTACTACTAATACTATTACTAATACTACTATTACTACCACCTATACTGCTACTACTACTAAGCCAATCTCACTAACTGTAGTTACTCATCTCTCTCTCTCTCTCTCTCTCTCTCTCTCTCTCTCTCTCTCTCTCTCTCTCTCTCTCTCTCTCTCATTAAGACGATGTTACCCTGTCTTTCCTTACTCTCTCTCTCTCTCTCCTCTCTCTCTCTCTCTCTCTCTCTCTCTCTCTCTCTCTCTCTCTCTCTCTCTCATTATGACGATGTTACCCTGTCTTTCCTTATTCTCTCTCTCTCTCTCTCTCTCTCTCTCTCTCTCTCTCTCTCTCTCTCTCTCTCTCTCTCTCTCTCTCTCTCTCTCTTTCTCTCTCTCATGTCCAATATTTCTTATATTCTCTCTTCCCTCTTTCTAAAATTACTTAGCAAATATTCATTCTATTTTCATTTCCCTTTGTCTAGTATTCCTTTATTCACTTCCCTTTATCTAATATTCTCCCTTTCCCTCACTTTGCCTAATATTCCTTCTCTCTACTTCCTTTTATCTAGTATTCCTTATTTCTTTCTCTCCTTTTGTCTAATATTAAATATCTCTTTCCCTCCCTTTTGTAATATTCCTTTTATTTATTCCTTTGTCAAGTATTCCTTATTTCCCTCCCTCTGCCCAATACTCCTCCTTTCTACTTCCATTTATCTACATTTATCTAATACTCCTTCTTTCTTTCTCTCCCTTTATCTAATATTCCTTCCTCCTTTTACCTGCTTTACCTAATAATCTTTCTTTCACTCCCTTTGTCTAATAATCCTTCTATTTACTCCCCTTTGTCTAATATTTCTTCTATTTACTCCCCTATGTCTAATATTTCTTCTATTTACTCCCCTTTGTCTAATATTTCTTCTATTTACTCCCCTTTGTCTAATATTCCTTCTATTTACTCCCCTTAGTCTAATATTCCTTCTATTTACTCCCATTAGTCTAATATTTCTTCTATTTTCTCCCCTATGTCTAATATTTCTTGTATTTACTCTCCTTTGTCTAATATTCCTTCTACTTACTCCCCTTTGTCTAATATTCCTTCTATTTACTCCCCTTTGTCTAATATTTCTTCTATTTACTCCCCTTTGTCTAATATTCCTTCTATTTACTCCCCTTTGTCTAATATTTCTTCTATTTACTCCCCTATGTCTAATATTTCTTGGATTTACTCTCCTTTGTCTAATATTCCTTCTACTTACTCCCCTTTGTCTGATATTTCTTCTTTCCCTCCCTTTGCCTAATACTTTCTTTCTACTTCCCTTTATTTAATATTCCTTCTTTCTTTCCCTCCCTTTATTTAATATTCATAATTTTTCCCTCCCTTTATCTAATATTTCTAATGTCATTCCTTCTATTACCTCAACTTCTCTTGCACTCCATCACTTTGTCTAATATTATTTTTGCCTCCTTTTCCAAGAACCCCTTTTTCCACCATATCTTCTATGTCCTCTCCCAACGACCGGTATCCCTTTCATTCATACTTTTCTTGCCTTTGTCATATAACCTTCATTACTCTCATTCATGTTCCTTAGTCTCTCTTCCTTTGCAAACGTTACTCTTTTTATGTGCCCTTAATTTTTGCATCCTTCCTTATGTATCTATTTTACTCTGCAGCTTTTTTCAATTCCTTTGTCCAATTTTCGTCTCTTTCACATTCTTCTTATTGTACTTATTTTAATCCGTTTGTCCAATATTCGTCTCTTCATATTTTTTTGCTGTACTTTTTTTAATCCCTTTGTCCAATATTCGTCTCTTCCTATTCTTCCCGCTGTACTTTTTTTAATCCTTTTGTCCAATATTCGTCTCTTCGTATTCTTCTCGCTGTACTTTTTTAATCCCTTTGTCCAATATTCATCTCTTCGTATTCTTCTCGCTGTACTTTTTTTAATCCCTTTGTCCAATATTCGTCTCTTTGTATTCTTCTCGCTGTGCTTTTTTTAATCACTTTGTCCAATATTCGTCTCTTCGTATTCTTTTCGCTGTACTTTTTTTAATCCCTTTGTCCATTATTCGTCTCTTCGTATTTTTCTCGCTATACTTTTTTTAATCCCTTTGTCCAATATTCGTCTCTTCGTATTCTTCTCGCTGTACTCTTTTAATCCCTTTGTCCAATATTTGTCTCTTCGTATTCTTTTCGCTGTACTTATTTTAATCCCTTTGTCCAATATTCGTCTCTTCGTATTTTTCTCGCTATACTTTTTTTAATCCCTTTGTCCAATATTCGTCTCTTCGTATTCTTCTCGCTGTACTCTTTTAATCCATTTGTCCAATATTCGTCTCTTCGTATTCTTCTCGCTGTACTTTTTTTAATCCCTTTGTCCAATATTCATCTTCGTATTGTTCTCGCTGTACTTTTTTTAATCCCTTTGTCCAATATTCGTCGCTTCGTATTCTTCTCGCTGCAATTTTTTTAATCCCTTTGTCCAATATTCGTCACTTTGTATTGTTCTCGCTGCAATTTTTTTAATCACTTTGTCCAATATTCGTCTCTTCTCGCCTTTCATTTTTTTCTCTCCACGTGGAACATGACTCACCCTTCACACACCTATCTCCTTTGCCTTCCTTTGTCCTGTAATCGTCTCGTCTTCTGTCCATTTTATCACTTCCCTTTGTCTAGTACAACTCCTCCATGCCTCCTTTCTCTTTCTTCTAATTCTCTCTTCCAATGTCCAGTATCCGATCTCCTTCTATCGCCTTCCTGATTGCATTTTCTCTCTCTGTGGCCCATTTTCGTCTAGAGGGTAATTCTAAATGTATTGTTTAAGCATTCTCTCTCTCTCTCTCTCTCTCTCTCTCTCTCTCTCTCTCTCTCTCTCTCTCTCTCTCTCTCTCTCTCTCTCTCTCTCTCTCTTGTGACAGTATCCTTCATAGCTTAGGGATTGGCAGATAGAATGTCCCAATATTTTGGTTTCAAAACTCTTTAGTATTTTCGTGGGTTAAAATGGCTGATATATAACTTATGAGAAGTGTTTGACTGGGTTTTACCAATCACAATTGTTATAAATAGATTTTTCCACTGTTTTTCTTTACTTGGTATGGTTACTCTGGGCTGCTTGTGAGAGTTGAGCACACAGTAAATGAAATAATGTATAGCAAAGTACACACCATTTATTATAGTGTTAAACCCCCTTTATCTGCATAGTTAAGTAACGTATTAATGTCTGGAAGTATAGTCAATTTTTTTTAGCGATGCAGATTTGCACCGACTCGCAGCGGTGCCCTTTTAGCTCGGAAAAGTTTCCTGATCGCTGATTGGTTGGACGAGATAATTCTAACCAATCAGCGATCAAGAAGCTTTTCCGAGCTAAAAGGGCACCGCTGCGAGTCGCTGCAAATCTGCCTCGATAAAAGAAATGGACTATAGTTGGTTTATTGTTTACGTTTCTATATGCACTTAAAATTTGCTAGTCCTTTTTCAAATATGTGGTAGATTATTTGGCCCTCATAGAATCCCTGAGTTTTATAATTTATCTCTTCATTACCATTATTCTGATCACCTTAGCTCTTTTTATCATTTGGTTTTTGTTTGCCGAGTGTCTTTAGCCTCGCCCTGCGGTGTGGGGGACATGCCGGAGACCCAAAGTGCTCAGCTAGTCATTCTGTTGCAGGCCCGAGCCCGATACTTGGAGGTTTGGCTGGGGGCTGAGTGTGGCCCGTTTGTTACAGTAAGAGTAGGACACTTAGCACACGCTCCCTCTTCCTTCCTCTACAGACAGCACCGAATAAAAAAAAAATCCTTTCTACGATGCTCCTCCTACTACTGATATAACCTTGTGGATCCAAGTCAACCCGAGTCCTTTATCCGTTGTCCCTTATCCCTTGTGTCCTCATACCCTGTGTCCTCATACCGTAGTCATCCAAAGACCGCCCCGCCCAGTCTTGCCTGTGTATATCAGGTTTGGCGTTTACCCCCTCTGTCCTACCCTAACACTCCTATGTGAAGTTTCTTATGAAAACAGTCAAAATCTCTCTCTCTCTCTCTCTCTCTCTCTCTCTCTCTCTCTCTCTCTCTCTCTCTCTCTCCTTTTTATTCTTTTAATCTATGTATAATCTACAACTTCTTTCCTACAAGTTTACTTCTACATTTCTTCACAGTCAAAATGTTTTCTTAAAGTAAAATTTGGTGATATAAATGCATATATATATACACAATTGATTTAATGTACAATAGATATGGACTTGAAACCCTTTTAGAGGCTATACACATGAAGGGAGATTATCTTCCATTGCATTTCAGGGATACGTCGTACCCAAAGTTCACTCTTCTATCGCTCGTTCTCTCGTACGTTCGTTTCATGACCAAAGCTTCATCTTGTGTTTCCACATTCAACTCTACATTATATTTCCATTATTACATTTCAAGTTTATATTCATTTTCATATAAGAGTTTCAGGCATTTGGTATCCAGACCTGAACTTAAATTGTTGTGTTTTTATTTGGCTATTTCCTTTATGTGCTGAGTCCAGGATCATCCTTTTCTCTAGGTTTTTTATTGTATTTTTTTAATTTTGTTTTTTGCTTCTGTTTAATTTGCCTCAAGCTAAATCTCCCTGACTAATGCAAATATTGCATGGCTAAAATTCTATTGTTTTATTTCATCTTAATTAGAGTCCCAGGTTTGTCTCCTGTTTCAGAACATCATAATCAGATTAACTGTACTGAGTCTTGGTTCCTAGTCCTTTGTAAACCCCCAAATGCCTTTGCTTTTAGACTTCAACCTTGTGTAACGTTATCAGTTGTTGTTATCCCCTTTCACTGAACCAACTCCCGTTTATGTTGAAGGATCCAGTTCCTTTACTGTATCAAAATCCTTCGTTGGTTATTCCCAGCTAGTGCGCGCAAAGCCGCAGCGTTCCACGTTCTAGTCTTTCGACGAATACTGTTTTAAAGACTTTAAGTTAGAGATCTTATATTCTTGCCAATTTCTCCTTTCCATTATTTTATTATCTAGTTTTATTTAAAGCCAATTAGGTACATTTCAATTCTCAGCTAGTTCGTGCAAAGCCGCAGCATTCCATGTTAGCGTTTCGACGATTACTGTTTTAAAGCCTTTACGTTAGAGATTGTATAATAATCTTACTAATTTCTCCTTCCCAGTATTTTATTATCTAGTTTTATCTAAAGCCAGTTAGGTACATTTCAATTTCATGAGAAAATAGTTATTCATCTTATTCATCTCATGAACCTTCATGCCAAAGAATCTTAAGTAATTCATATTATACTAGATACTTAGTAACACCATAATTGTCTGCACTTGCTGATTTAGGCAGTCCTTGATTAATGGCTACTTCTTTCTAACCAGTTTTGTTGCCTATTTTTAATTGGTGTACATTAATTTACCCCCAATTTATAACAGTTTATATTGCATGTACAGTTCTCATTGTAATAAGTTGACACCAATTCTCCGTTTTGCTTCATTTCAACCCAGTATTTAGCCCCAAGTTTTTAGTTACTTTTGCATAATTTGTTTAGCCTTCCAATCATTTTATCAACGCCATTGGGACCATACATTATTGTTCACTATGACAGGAGGAGAAATGTCCCTTTTTGGGGATGTAACGAGGGACGATATTGGGATAGAGTTTGGGATGATAAGGAGAATTCTTCTGGTAGCTTCATCATAATACCCTGATTTGAGACATTACTCTCACTTTATTGTTCTGGACATCAAATAGACCGTTGTGTATGGAAATTGTTACCGAGTCAGTTTCCGCTTTGTCCTTTGTACCCGTATATCTTTTAAGTTCATTTTATCGTAATTTTAGCATTGACTTCACCATTCCATTTTTATTTAAGAGAATCTTGGCCTATAGTTTACAAATTGACATCCTTCACTGTGTCTCACTATCTAAAATTTGTAAGAAAGTCTTGCTTCCCAGTGTTAGTGGATGAGTCGTTAAGATATTTGCGACAGTTAACGAAAGCTTCTCTATGTACAGTATATTTAAACGATTTTAGATCCTTTCCATTGAAAAATTCTTAGTATTCAAATAGTTGAGAACTTCTGAAACTATATGTTTTGCCCCCTTTTTAAAGAGTTTTTAATGGCTTAGTACCTTCAGAAATCATGAAAACTGTAGCAAAAGTATTCCATAGCTCAGAGGTTGCAACAACTGTACGGCATATATTCAAAATTCATAAGTTGTGACCACTGCAGATCATTTATTCTGAAAAACAAAGGTTGTAACTGCTATACACTATTCATTTCAAGGTTCAGAGGTTGTGACTTCTGAAGACTATTCACTTCCAGAGGTAGCCACTTCTGTAGACTATTCACACCAAAAGGTAGTGACTTCTGTAGACTAATCACACCAAAAGGTAGCGACTTCTGTAGACTATTCACACCAAAGGGTAGTGACTTCTCTAGACTATTCACTCCAAAAGGTAGCGACTTCTGTAGACTATTCACTCCAAGAGGTAGCGACTTCTGTAGACTATTCACACCAAAAGGTAGCGACTTCGGTTGACTATTCACTCCCAGAGATAGCCACTTCTGTAGACTATTCACACCAAAAGGTAGCGACTTCTGTAAACTATTCACACCAAAAGGTAGCGACGTCTGTAGACTATTCACTCCAATAGCTAGCGACTTCGGCTGACTATTTACTCCCAGAGATAGCCACTTCTGTAGACTATTCACACCAAAAGGTAGCGACTTCTGTAGACTATTCACTCCAATAGCTAGCGACTTCGGTTGACTATTCACTCCCAGAGATAGCCACTTCTGTAGACTATTCACACCAAAAGGTAGCGACTTCTGTAAACTATTCACACCAAAAGGTAGCGACGTCTGTAGACTATTCACTCCAATAGCTAGCGACTTCGGCTGACTATTCACTCCCAGAGATAGCCACTTCTGTAGACTATTCACACCAAAAGGTAGCGACTTCTGTAGACTATTCACTCCAATAGCTAGCGACTTCGGTTGACTATTCACTCCCAGAGATAGCCACTTCTGTAGACTATTCACTCCAAAAGGTAGCGACTTCTGTAGACTATTCACTCCAAGAGGTAGCGACTGCGATAGATCATTCGCTCTGAAGTCCAGAGGTTAAGACTGCTCTAGAATAATCAATCCCAATCACAGAAGTTGTTATAACAAATGACTATCAATTCTAGAAGATACATTCAGTAGTGTGATACCATCCCCCCATTCCTGACAGTTCATTTCGCAGGCCTTTACGTCAGACTAAACTCTCTGCATTTTTCCCCTCTGTAGGAGAGCCTACATAAAGGTACCATGTGAAGTCTGAAAAAGGGTTTTATCTTCATGTTGAAGGCATTTTTAGATATGTAACTTTTTCACTTCAGTCAGAGCTCCCGATTTTCATCGCCTCACAACTGTTTGATTCATCAATGATTTGAAGTGAACATTTATTAAGTAAATTGTTTTTCTCTTTATCTTTCTCTCAATCTTGATACTTTCTATGTGTCTTGCTCCTTCTCCTACTTTTCTTCTTCTTCTTCTTCTTCTTCTTCTTCTTCTTCTTTTCCCTTGTTTAACCTTACAATCCTGGTTCCCTCTCCCCATTCCTATTGCTCTCCTGGCTGTGGTACCGGCTCTGCTGTGGCTGCTGCTGCTGCTACTGCTGTGGCTGCTGCTGTTACTGCTGTTACTGCTGCGCTGGAGTTGTCACGAGTCCTAGAAATGTCAGGAGCCATGTTCCACAGTCTACCGTAATACCTCTACAAATCCCACAACGATTGAAATCATCTTGTATCTCTTTCCGTTTTCTTAATCAAACTTGAGTTTTTTGAAATAACTGCTTTCTCAAGTATATACTAGATTGGTCTAATATGATGAACTAACACCGTTCAAACGCTTTACATCACTGTAACCGCTGTAACGAGAGTGTTCTTTCTTTTTGTAGTAGTAGTTTTGATGGTGAGGCAGAATTTGTGGAGGTAGCATGGTAGTCTAAGCTAGTGTTCATTGTCACTTCTTAATGAACCTGATGACACACACTATCCCAATCCCACCCAATCCCACCCGTCCCCAACCCTTCCCTCCTCCCACACCCACAATCCACCCCACTCCCACACTCATATCCGCTCACGCTGAATGACGCATCAACCCACCAGCGGTCCTTCGGTTTCAAGCCGTTATAGAGAGATCCCGCGGAGAACGGAACTCATATGACCTCGCCTTGACCTGACTTAGCCTCGTCTTATGTCAGTCTCTTAGTAAAGTCATGTATCCAACAGCTTCACGATGAAGATACAAATCCCTAACTTTATTTCAATAGCAGAAAATAGCTATTAAACCTCAAAAGTAATTTCCAAAGGCAGAAATAAAATATCTAAAACTTATAAGCCTAAACTATGAACATTTCTAAAGATAGATCAACTTTAATTTATCAAACGATATTTTAAAACTACGTTGTATTTATCCTATACCGGCTGAAATTCGTAGGCCTACAATACTTGAATTTTTTCACAGTCCTGTCCAGTCATTACCACACGCTGATACAAAGTTGCCTATGTGTATTTATTCTGTGAATATCAATGCAGAATAAATTCACATGTAGTTTCATATTGTATGAATATGATGTATGTATACACATGAATGATTTAAGGACTTATATAGGAATGTATACGTTATGTATACTGGCACATTATCAAGGGTGTGTCTGGGTATATATATATATATATATATATATATATATATATATATATATATATATATATATATATATATATATATATATATATATATATATATATATATATATATATCTATATATATATATATATATATATATATAAATATATATATATATATATATATATATATATATATATATATATATATATATCTATATATATATATATATATATATATATATATATATATATGGCTGAGGACTCTGAATCTTGAAATAGATGATGATGAATGGCGAAGTACTGATTTAAAAGCTCAAGATATAGAGACGACTGGCGAAATCTAACCGAGGCCCTTTGCGTCAATAGGCGTATGAGATGATGATGATGATTTATATATATATATATATATATATATATATATATATATATATATATATATATATATATATATATTTGTGTGTGTGTAATTATCCTTGCGTATAAATGTGCAAAACTTGTATACGAGACAAAAATGAATCCACGATCAAACACCTTAAACTACTAACTGTACGTATACACCTATGAGAGTAAACATATATTTGGAAACCCCCCCCAACTGCCCCCTTGCCCATTCCACCTACCCAGCCCCCCCCCCCCCCCGCCCAACCCCCTCCATAACCCCAAAACACTATATATTAAACATCTCACAATCTTCTCCCCATCACAACTGGCCACTCTTTGCATACACCCCAAAAGCTTCAGTTTGCCACTGAACTAACTGATTTTGGAAGATTAAATCCCTATAAAAGAAGGATTTAAACATTTAAAAAAAGTAATCCGAATTGCCATTTTCGATTGTGATCCGTGAAATCCATCTTTGGTGAAATTGTAGATAAGTTATTATTTTTATTTTATTTTTACCTGTAGAATTTGTTCATTATGGTTGGCCCTTGCAGAGTAGTTCCTGGCTTTATTTTATATTTTCACTTTAACACTATAGATAGAGAGTCTTTTGAGAGTTGCATCTAATGTTACTGCTTATTAATAGTAATAACTAATTTTATATATATATATATATATATATATATATATATATATATATATATATATATATATATATATATATATAGGCTATATATATATATATATATATATATATATATATATATATATATATATATATATATATATATATATATATATATATATATATTAAGGCTGCCATCCACCTTGTATCATTAAAAGGCATGCGTAGCAATCAAATGAAAAAGGTACATTATATATATATATATATATATATATATATATATATATATATATATATATATATATATATATATATGTATTAAAGGTTTCGTAAGGTGAGGTGATATTTTATATAAAATATTGTTCTTGTATATGATGTCAAATTGTCCCAAAAATTACTTAGGGGCTCTGGCCTTACCTAACCTTACTGTTTGTCTTAATCATTTATGTGTGAAGATATATATATATATATATATATATATATATATATATATATATATATATATATATATATATATATATATATATATATATATATGTATGTATGTATGTATTAATACATGTATGTATTATGTACATGTGTATACATATGTATGTATGTATATATATATATATATATATATATATATATATATATATATATATATATATACATAAATATATATACACATACATACATATGGATACACATGTATATAATACATACATACATATATATATATATATATATATATATATATATATATATATATATATATATATATATGTATGTATTATATACATGTGTATCCATATGTATGTATGTGTATATATATTTATGTATATATATATATATATATATATATATATATATATATATATATATATATATATATATATGTATGTATTATATACATGTGTATCCATATGTATGTATGTGTATATATATTTATGTATATATATATATATATATATATATATATATATATATATATATATATATATATATATATATATATATATATTATGTATGTCTCGTATGTTCGTATGTACCTGTTTGTTCGTCCTTTAGTGTTTTTTATATATAAAGTACTTAATTTGATTACAGCAAGTGGTCCAAGGGACATATTTTAAGCACGAATATTTGAAATATTTCAACTATTCAAAAATCATCTTTATCAGTATTTTCAAATTTCTTTAAAAACTTTTGTCTTTACGCGCTATGCTTTTCAAAGTTTCTTCTCTCATATTTATAGAATTATCATTTGGTGTCGTGTTGTCTTTTAATTCCATTGAAATGCCCTCTTGTCTTTTGTCTTGTCTTTAGTGTCTTGTCAGTTTTTTTTTTTTTTTTGTTTCTCTTGGTTGCTTTGTCTTTTAACTAAATGGTATTGTCTTTGTTTCAGAATTTGATGGTAAAGCAGGCTCATTGGTAGATAAGTGAATGTTAAATTACTCTAAAGTTTAACTATAAAAAAAGTCCTTATTCCTGAGTCCCATTTTCCCCTGAAATCTCTTGAAAGTATGTCAGTTTAAGACTAATTTCAAAGCAAATGTTATTCATGAATTAGGTACATTATTCATTGAATAACAGCAGAAGAATTGTGGTTATTTTATTCATGTGAATAAAACATTATGGTTATTTTATTCATGTGAATAACAACAGAAACTTTCTCGATATTCTATGTGAAAAGTAAAGGAAGATTCAATATGAAAATCTTGAAGACAAAGATAAATGAATTTCCCAGATCAATTAAGAACTCAAATCTTTTAATTATTTACTGAAAATATTATTAGTTTGGATCACTGATTGGTGTCTAAGTGGTATATTATATAACCTGTTAATTTATTAATGGTTTTGTTCTTTCTGTAGGATCTCTTTTTCATATATATATATATATATATATATATATATATATATATATATATATATATATATATATATATATTCTTCTGCACTCAAAGGGTTAAGTACTGGCTACTTTCCTCTTGGTAAGGATAGAAAAGACTCTTTAGCTATTGTAAACTACTCTTCTAGAAGGACACTCCAAAATCAAACCATTGTTCTCTAGCCTTGGGTAGTGCCATAGTCTCTGTTACATGGTCTTCCATTTTCTTCTGCTCTCAAGGGGTTAACTACTGCACTGTCATTGTTCAGTGGCCACTTTCCTCTTTGTAAGGGTAGAAGAGATTCTTTAGCTATGGTAAGCAGCTCTTATGGGAGAAGGACACTCCTAAATCAAACCATTGTTCTCTAGTCTTGGGTAGTACCATAGTCTCTGTACCATGGTCTCCCACCATCCTGGGATAGAGTTCTCTTGCTTGAGGGTACACTCAGCCACACTTTTCTATCTTTTTCTTTATTTCCTTTCATCATTGGGTTATTTTCCCTGTTGGAGCCCTTGGGCTTATAGCATCCTCCTTTTTCCAACTAGGGTCATAGCTTAGCTATTATTAATAATAATGATAATAATAGAAGCTATAAGTTCAGCTGCTACAATTTTGAGAAAGATATTTCGCTTATCAAACCCTCTATCTTTATTTCATGATGATAATAGACTTATTAATTCTTTCCTGTTATTAGTTAGTATGCAATCTCAAAAAAACTTTGAGATCCAGTCCACCAGATAGAATAATTGGTTAATAACTATTTTAGAATAGTCGTAACGACCGCAAACTATTCAGACGCATCTTCTAGTCGATCCAAATGGAAAGTAAGTGAAGAAACTTTCTCTCCCCAAGATGGATTCGAACCCAGGTACAGGAAAATGAGTGAGGTTACCATTAAAACAAGATTTTAGGGTTGTTATTGCCTATTGGTAACTATTCAGACGCATCTTCTAGTCGATCCAAATGGAAAGTGAGTGAAGAAACTTTCCCTCCCCAAGATGGATTCGAACCCAACACAGTGAAATGAGTGAGGTTACCATTAATCCAAGATTTTAGTATTGATGTGGCCTATTGGTAACGTCTCTGCCTGATGATCGCCCGACCTTTGTAATTTGATCGGATTTCCGAATTTGGGTCCTATGGTCCAGCACCAAGGCTGGGGTCGTCATTCAGTGCTAAGGTGTAACTGGTAAAGATCAATAATGAATGGCAGATCCAAGGGACAGTTACAATGCCTTGAAGACTGACCATATAAACCAGTGGTTCCCAACCTTTTTTCTGTCATTTCCCCCGGGCACCCAGTTCAACCATCCAGATTTCCCCCTTCATGCCCTGCCCAGCCCTCATGCCCACTCACCTGCCTCAGAAATGGGCGTGACACCCCAATTCTCCCCTTGAATATCATGTCTTTGAGAACTGATATGATCATATCACAATTGAATGGCTAACAACAAATTACCGCACGTACTATGAGGACATTTTCCGCTTGTTTTAGTTAGTAGGTAGTGTAATTATTTCCCCCCTGGAAGCTTCAAATTTCCCCCCAGGGGGAAATTTCCCCCAGGTTGGGAACCACTGATATAAACAAATGATCGGCACCCAAGCCCTGTCTCCATCAAGCTAGAACCAGGAGAGGTCATCCAGTGCTGCTGATAAGAGATAAAGGCCAAGGCTAAAATGTCAGTGCAGTTTGTGGCTAAAGGGAGCCTGCATAGTTGATTCAGTGAAGCCTAAAGTGTACCGCTGGAGGTATCCTAATGGCGTCATCCTCCTACGGGGGAAAATCTTTAGCATAGACCCCTGAAAATACTCGAGATCTAATTCCGGAATCCTAGTGGAGCCATCTGAGAATGACTTACCAATGTCGCTTGAATGTTTTGGAGTGGGAACCAATTTGCAGAGAAGGATTTGTCTGGAATCTTCCTTTAGATTATGATGACTTTATCCCACAGTTTAGGAGATTTGCTCATTTTCCAGAATCTGTGGTATCTTATACGCCATCTAGCCCAACCTGGCATGGTATAAAATTACCTTGTATAGTATTATTTTCTATTAAGTCCTGTGCAGTAAAATTTCTTTTGAATGAGTATATGATTGTTAACCAAATCACTCTCAATGAAATTGCTTCTTTATATTTAAACGAGTATGTGTTTCTAAGAAAAATACATGTTCCATATTTAGAATATATCTCAAATGTCCAAAGGACATTTTATTCTCACTTCATCTTTCAGGATAATCCAAGTTGTTCTGCATTAGAGCAATTTGAGTGAGAGGAATATTAGGATGAAGAGATTTCTAGTGTATAATTTACATATATGGATTATTTATATATAGTTTTAACCCCTTTTGATAAGTGATTTTTAGATTTGTACTTTTTTAATTTTATTTCTTTTTTACTCACTGATTGATTTGTGACACTGTAATGATAATTATTTTCTTCTTTTTCTCGTATACTAATCATTTTTACTTCTCTCATTATTTCACATTTACTTCTATATATTTTTGTACCTGTTGTCATCTGACTCACCCATGTTCTTTTTCTATTCTAAATTAGTTTATGTTCTCACTACCTGATATTACCTCACAGTAATTTACATCATTCCCCTTTTTCCAATATGCTCTTCCACCCTATCTCAATAACCCCCTCTGGTCCCTGTAGCAGCTAACCACAGACGTCTTTGCTCTCTGTCCATCCGCAGGGGACTACAGCTGCCTGAAAGTGGAACTGGAGTTCACGCGGGACGATGCCTTCTACCTGAGCACGGTGTTCTTCCCAGGCATGGTCCTGGTGACGAGCTCCTTCATCACCTTCTGGCTGGAGTGGAACGCCGTGCCCGCGCGAGTCATGATCGGTGTCACCACCATGCTCAACTTCTTCACGACTTCCAACAGCTTCAGGTCGACGCTGCCCGTCGTGTCCAACCTGAGTGCGATGAACCTCTGGGACAGCGTTTGCATGTTCTTCATCTACGTGTCCCTGCTGGAGTTCGTCGTCGTGAACTACGTGGGCCGGAAGAGACCCAAACACAACATGGCGTACATGCCTGGAGAAAACGCGGTCATCCAGGTATTATCAGAGAACAGACACGTAAGCACATTCCTAATGTTATTCATTTCTTTTTCAGCTTTTCTTTCTTTAGGTCCTTAGAGATTATGTGTCAGCCCCCAAAGACGCTTCTTTTTTGGGCTTTTTATTTTTATTTTTGTAGCAGAATTTGGATATGAAGCACCCAGATGGCCCCCGGGAGTGCACTGTTGTTTTTTGCAAGCTGACATGACCAGTACTATTCCATCTAGTAGTTCTGATACTTATATACATCACCTCCATTTTGACTATCTATCAGTGTAGATTATACGTAATGATATGATTACATTCGACCATGCACTTAATAGTATCCACGTTATTTTTTTCAGACCCGTACATTGAATAGAAAAACATGTCGCTGTTTTAAGCCAAAGTCTTCATTTTATTTCTTTATGTTGCTGAATGGTTTTTGAACTTTGAACCGCAGATGTCCTCTGGGTTTGATGTGACTCCCTAAGATGATCCGAGATAAATTCTTGATGTTTTTGATGCCTTGGCAGATCAGCATGCGATTGGGTCTAGCACTCCTTTCTCAAGGAGAGAGACATACTAGTGTTGTTTCTCATTTTCTCTTTCAATTGAATTCTGATTCAATTGTTTTTTTTATAGATTTTTTTTTAATTAAAGTCTATGGGTGTATATGAATATACAGCATATACATTACCTATTGATACAGCATCAGAGATGATAATGCACATATTCTGAATTGAGAAAGGACCTTATAACTGACATGCATGTCAAGAAATGTTTAGAGTTGTCGTGTGTACAGTTTGAATTCCTTACTTACCGTAATTAACAAGAACCACCGTAGAACTCCTTAGTGGATTTCCCCTGTGTTGAATAACCCTGAAGTTCTATGCAACTGTGATTTCTCACGACACATTTTGCTTTGAATTACAACAATCAATTAAACTGATAACTTCTCGCGCTAACCTGAAGG
Organism: Palaemon carinicauda; assembly: GCF_036898095.1. Classification (NCBI taxonomy): domain Eukaryota; kingdom Metazoa; phylum Arthropoda; class Malacostraca; order Decapoda; family Palaemonidae; genus Palaemon; species Palaemon carinicauda. The sequence goes on from NC_090727.1 coordinate 153,629,675, forward strand.
TTCTCTTCCTTCACATCGCCGTCCTAAGAATTGTTCCGAGTTATTTACCATTTAAATCATATCTTGAGGTTATATGCTCCATGCCCAGTCACTCACCCAGACATGGACAACTGAGATTATTTGTTAATCTTTCAGAACTCGCCTCAACCTAATATCCGACTATCAGAACTTGCCCCAACCTGATATCCGACTCCCAAAACTCGCCTCAACCTAACATCTGATTAACATAACTCGCTTCAACCTAATATCCGGCTATCAGAACTCACCTCAATATAATATCCAACTACCAAAACTCGCCTCAACCTATTATCCAACTATCAGAACTCGCCTCAACCTATTATCCAACTACCAGAACTCGTCTCAACCTAATATCCGACTACCAGAACTCGCCTCAACCTAATATCCGACTATCAGAACTCGCCCCAACCTAATATCCGACTACCAGAACTTGCCTCAACCTAATATCCGACTATAATAACTCGACTCAACCTATTATCCGACTATCAGAACTCGCCTCAACCTAATATCTGACTATAATAACTCGACTCAACCTATTATCCGACTACCAGAACTCGCCGCAACCTAATATCCAACAATCATAACTCGACTCAACCTATTATGCAACTATCAGAGCTCGCCTCAACCTAATATCCAACTACCATAACTCGCCGCAACCTAATATCCGACAATCATAACTCAACTCAACCTAATATTCGACTACTATAACTCGCCTCAACCTAATATCCGACTACCAAAACTAGCCTTAACCTAATCTCCGACTACCAGAACTCGCTTCAACCTAATATCCGACTACCAAAACTAGCCTTAACCTAATATCCGACTACCAGAACTCGCCTCAACCTAATATCCAACTATCATAACTCACCTTAATATCTGATTATCAGAACTTACCTCAACCTAGTATCTTACTATTTGAAACACAAAGTCTTCAAAGAAAGGTTCAATATCTTATATCACCTCTTCATCGATAGTTTTAAAGTTTGCGACCATACGACGATCAAAAACCCTTAATCAAATGCAAAACGTGTCGAGAAAATTGCAGTATCAATCCTGCATGCATTGCATGTCATTGTCTCCATCATTGCATTCAAAGGAATTCTGAATCGAGTCTTCGAAACGTTGAAGACTGAAATTGCAATAAGTTACCGCCTGAATGACGGCAAGGTAGACTGGACAGTTGGATATTCAGGACACATTATTTTTTCTTTCGAGCAAACATATTTTTCAGTTATGCAAAGGTCTTTTCCGTAGGGTAAACCTTTTTTCAGAGGACCGATGTTTTTGAATAGCTATGTTTAGCGTATAGGAAAACTTTTCTGTAGGTTAAACATTTTTTCAGAGGACCGAGGTTTTTGAAGAGCTACGTTTAGCATATAGGAAAACATTTTCCTGTAGGGTAAACCTTTTTTTTCCAGAGGACCGATGTTTTTTAAGAGCAACGTTTAGCGTATAGGAAAACATTTTTCTGTAGGGTAAACCCTTTTTCAGAGGACCGACGTTTTTGAAGAGCTACGTTTAGCGTAGGGTAAACATAGAATATTTATCAGTAAGGTAAAGGTTTCTATATGGGCCGAATGTTTTTCATTAGGGCAAACATATTTTATAGAGTAAGCTTTTTTTCTGAAGGGCTAATTCTTTTGCAGGGCATAAATTTTTCATAAAGGCAAGCATTTTGCAGTGGAGATAACATTTTCAGAAGGGCAGATGTTTTTAGCATTGTAAATGCCTTCTAGTGGAGTAAAAGTTTTTCAATAGAGTAAGGTTTTTTCCTTTAGTTCAAAGCATCATGTCGCAGAACATAGATTTTCTAGTAAGGCTATAGTTTTTCAGTAGGCATATGACTGATGTTCAAAATATATTAGGTTCCAATTTTTTGTTTTTTTTATCTAAAACGCCATAGTTTTATCTAGATATCAAGCGTTAAAATGGTTTTCCTTTTGCTAAAACAAATATTTAATATCCTTAGAGATTTTTTTTAAATATATCTTTTTAGATGAAGAATAGCATTGAAAACTCTTGCAAACTTCAAATCTAATTTAGAATGTTTTAGAATATTAGGCGGTAGATTTTATAGGCATTTATTAGAAAGAAATGTCAATATCTTCCCTAAAACAACAGTGAAATTAGTTAAAAATTAAAAAGTTGCGGGTATTAGGTCTCCCCTGAGACGATCTACATAATTTTCCTTGGGTGACCATAAGCCAGTAGGGACTATCATTAGCCCCCTCTAACCTCCCCCCCAAGGTGCCACCCTGGGGAGTAGTAACACCCCCCCCCCACCCCCCCGTAGAAGGTCTCACACTATTCACGTCCTAGCGGGGACGCGAACTCGGGACCTCTGAAACAGAAGCCCGCGACGCTACCAACCTAGCTATCCGGAGTATGTTTGCCATTAATATTTTCACGTAGATACTAACCGGAAAGCATCTTTCAGTTAGTGTATAATAACTGAGATAAAAATATCTTTTTTTAACCATTTATTCAAAGGCAAGGAACTCTCTATCTCTAACCATCCGATAGAAATAGCGAATAATATTTTCTCGGAAGATGATGGAATGCCTGTATGCATATACATTTCAAACGGTTTGATTATGGGGAAATAATTCAACTGAGGGAATACAGTATTACTATATACATATTCTGTAAAAAAAAAAAAAAATCAAAGAAACAATGTGTGTTTATTTCTTGCCAGTCTTTTTGTATAGTATTATTATTATTACTTGCTATGCTACAACTCTAATTGGAAAAGCAGGATGCTATAAGCGCAGGGGCTCCAACAGGGAAAATAGCCTAGTGAGGAAAGGAGATAAGGAAAAGTAGAATATTTTAAGAACAGTAACAACATTAAAATAAATATTTCCTAAAGCACAGGGGCTCCAACAGGAAAAACAGCCCAGTGAGGAAAGGAAACAATAAAAAATAGAATATTTTAAGAACAGTAACATTAAAATAAATATTTCCTATATGAACTATGAAAACTTTGATAATGCAAGATGAGAAATAAGATGGAATAGTGTGCTTGAGTGTACCCTCAAGCAAGAGACGAACAGACAAGCAATTGAATGCTGACAATGTCAATACTCTGTGAGTCACTTTAGTTTTAATGATAGTATGTCTCAAGTCAATTTCCTAATTTTGGTGTAACTTTAAGAGTGGATATTTAAATGAATAAACCTTCGTTTCATTAATTTACTTATACTTAGAATATAAGTTTTTACCTCTTTGATTGATTAAGGAAATTTATTTTCCAATACTGATATTTACTGATAAATAAAAACTCAATTATTCTTTAACATATGATAATCAATAGAAAATTGATGATATTTTAAGCGACGTATAATTATCAATAAGAATTCTATACTGTTTTTTATTATGTCTTATAATCGATAACTAATGAATAGCTATATAAATATCGCTTTAAAAATCTATTTTAGTGTTGTTACTATTTTTAAAATATTTGGGTTTAATTATTCATTATTTCTTATGTATTTTTTTCCTTATTTCCAATCCTCACTGGGCTATTTATCCCTGTCGGAGCCCTTGGGCTTATAGCATCTTTCTTTTCCAACTAGGGTTGCAGCTTAGCAAGTAATAACGATAATGATAATAAAGTACGTACTATGCTATGTAAGAAACGAACCGTTCGAGGGGAATTCAGTTTAATTCAGAAGTTGAAATTACTTGACTACTTCACACCGAACGCTACCAATTCTGTACCTGACTACTTCAAGGATTGTACGTAATAATTCCAAGATGGCGCGTCTCTTTAAAAGAAGATTGTTAATGATAAGCTGTACATGTTTAAACGATCCTTAACATTTTAAATTTTCAGTAAGAAAAAGACTATCTTCCTTCTTGACTCCTTTGAGATTCTTAGCTCTCCCCCCTTAGTGCAAGACATATAAATAAACCTTTAGGTTTGATTGTGAGTCCGTATGTTAGCTTCTTACGTGTGAGTGGTATCTTGCGCTGGATATTCCCTGTGTTAGCGTCTAGACTCCAGAGGCTGGATAAACTCTTAGGGATATGCTAGCTGTACCCTTTAACTAGAAGCTGGCTAGGTCCTTTAACAAGGGGCTGGCTAGGTCCTTTAACTAAGACTGGCTAGACCTATTAACTAGGAGCTGGCTAGGCCCTTTAAGTAGGAGCTGGCTAGAACCTTGAATTGGGGGTTGGCTAGACCTTTAACTGGGAGCTGACTAGACCCTTTAACTGGGAGCTGGCTAGATCCTTTAAGTAGTGACTGGCTAGACCCTTTAACTTGGAGCTGGCTAGACCCTTTAACTAGGAGCTGGCTAGGCCCTTTAAGTAGGGTCTGGCTAGTCCTTTTAAGTGAGGTCTGGCCAGACCCTTTTATTAGAGGCTGCTTAAGCCCTAGACCCTTCAAATGTTGTGTTAGCTGGATTATGTTTGTGAATGACAAGTCTGCTCTAATAATCATCTATTTATAGATACCTCATTTTGCATTGGGCTTTACTGGTGTTATTTGAGTCTAAAGCCACAATTAGTTTCATGTTTGGTAATTGGATAGAATAAATTATTTTAATCATTTATAAACCTGTAGATTTATGTGAACCAGTAATGGCCAAGTAGAGATTCATAAAAAATCAATCTGTTAGTGCTGTTTATATTAGAAACTTTAGACAGCATCATAGCAACTGCTTTTGTGTTGAGATAGATACATAGGTCTGTCCCTCCCCCCTCCGCCCCTTTTGCTCCTGAAATGCCCCCCTAGTGGACTAAATGGTCAGCATGTAGTACAACTACCACTACTACAAATATGGCTCCATCGAACATTGCTCCGAAAGGAATGGGTTCAGTTATCTCGTCAGGGATGTTGAAGCGGTTGACGTTACGCGCGAACTACGAGCAGCGATGATCGATGGAGCTGAAGCTATAGTTGTAATAGTAGTAGTAGAAGTAGTAGTAATGAATGACCCCAAAAGTGCATCACTGTTCATGGTGTGCGAGCGACCTGGTCGGTTCGGCAGGTTAGAATGACTAACGAAAAACCGTCACCCCGAGGTTCTTCAGAAACACGCCGGCCAAAGGGAAGATCTGTACAGACCAGATCTGCATGAAGTGAGAAATATTAACCAACTTTTCATCATAATATGAAATGAAAATGGTAATTTAGGTTTTTGTTAGTAGAATATTATCCCCAACTCTATTGCGATGGTCGGATATATGTCTTAAGTGTTGGTTTGTCGCTCGACTAATCTATTTCAGACTTGAGTTTTCAAATGTCTAACAGATTTTGGTATAACGAATTCCCACCAGCTGACGTGGGATGTAGGCTACTTGCTTGTTGTTGGGTGGTCATTAACCTATCAAATCGCTTCACAATATATAGATTACTTTAGAACAAAAGTGAGACTCTAATGTTTAATGTTATTCGCCAGATATGTTGCTGATGAATAATCTATATAAACATTAAAACGTAGACATTTCTTTGCTAGCCCTGTTCAGCTAACTGGATGGAGTTCTTGGTATGTATCAGTTATTTTCATCTGCTAAAGATTGTGTTTAGTGACGCCGCGGCAGTAAGACAGTAAATGGAAGACCGGAAAGTCGGTGGAATATCCTCGTTAGTAGGGCGCGTTGGCAACAGATGGCGCTGATCAGTTTGGTCTTTCTTTTATATCAGGATCAGAAAGAAAATTGGTGATTGATCTGAATAACGTTTGCCGCTAATGCCGAATAATGCTGAATACATATATGATTTTAAAAATGTATATTTTATATGAAAACAATACCTACAGTTGTATACTACCGCCAAGATCTTAAATTTCATTAATAATTGTAATACGTCCATAGGAGTTTTCAGTGAATTTTAGTTGGACATGTTGTCAATAGATGGCACTAATGCGTACAGGATTTTGTGAAGGAGCTTTCCGGTCTTCCTTTTACTATCCTTGCGACTTTAATGAGGACTATAATAGTGCTTTATAAAAAGCTTTTATTTAGTGGATCAATCATCTTAGTATGAAACGTTATCTAAAGATAAGGGTGTGAACCTCTTATATGTGAGTTAGGCCTAAGTAATACGAAAATTCATTTTAAACTGAGAATTGGAGCCTATATATAGTCTCTGAAGAGATCAATCTAGTGAAGATTATTTTCCTTTTAGGTGTAGTATGAGTTTTTTTTATTTAAGATGGTGTAACTACATAATATTAAGTACGTTGTACGTGAATTTTGTCGAGAAAGATTGCGTGTTAAGTCGAATGGCCCTGATCACGCGTTTACTCCGTTATGATTAAAATTTCCATAATCTAATACCATAATCTGCCTTTATCTAATTCTACAACTTTTTACAAAGTTTTTTAATTCACTGTTGCTTATCTGAATAGGATTTGCTCAAGACCTCTAACCCTGATTAGTTGGTCTAGATTTTCTAACTTCTTAAGCCGTCTTAATCTTATGTCTATAATTGGGTGTAACATGTAAAGTTTCATTATATATACTATATTTATATTTCTTTTAAATATATGACGCCCCACTGTAATGATGTAGGCCTACTTCCTTTTGATGAAAGAATTTCAAAGTTACTGCGGCTGAGGCCTAGACGTAGTAGATCCAAAATCCTAAATGCATATTTGTAGCCTCATTCTTTACAAACATTTACATTTAATATCTGCATTCTACACCATTATTTTAAAGCTCTTGATATTAACTATTAAATTTCATGTTCCGTCTAATTCATGGATTGAATAGAGGGGCAGAGATTTAAAATTATTGGAACTAGTATTACGATTCGGTTAACGAAAAACTACTAGTTTTCCAAAACCTTTAGTTTGTTAAGTTTGTTGTCAAATTTATATATATGTTTTCTTATTTTTTTTTACTTTATGTTAGTATAAAACATTAAAAATAGAGAGATTACCAGATTTTGTTTGTGTTTAGAGAATAGTTTTTTTTAACATGGATTAGAGAATAATGTATTTTCATGCTTCTAAAGAAAAAGAAAATGTTTTTCCTTGTTGAATTATATGAAACCCATATAGATATGGACTCATTATTAAGGTTTTGTTTCATCTGCAGTTTGAGTACAACTGAATATGCATCAGATTGTAACGGTAGATTTTTAGCCGTCAAAATTGAAACTAGAGACTCCCGCCTGAAGACGCCATCTTGAGCTAGAGCAATTCTAGAGAAATATCCGGCTGTATTTGCTTGAAATAAAAGCTAACTTAGGGAGATTCTTAAGCGAGCTTCTAAGAATTCACAACCTAACTCTAGGGAATTCCTAGGCCAGCTATAGAGATTTCTTAGTCTAACATCAAATCATTCTCAGGCTAACTTCATAAAGTAGTTAGGCTTAACCTCATATAGTAGTTAGGCTAACTTCACATCATTATTAGAATAACTTTCCCTCTTCCGAATGATGGAAATTATGTGGATACACTATTATTTCTCTACCAAAACGTCAAAAGAGTCATTCAAGTTGGCGTTGATTATCGCAACCGCCCCAGAATTTATCGCGTACACACACGTCATCCATATTTCTATTTTCATGTGGAAATTAATCTTAACCTTCCAGTTTGCAAAGTGGAGTGTAAGTGGAGGATTAGACAGCAATACCTGTTTTGTTTTAAACTGTCTGTGCAGGTAAATCTAGTACTAGCTGTAGTCTCGCTCTCTAACATCGCCTTTGAAGAGACTTGAGGGCTATACTGTGCAATTTGTTGTGTTTCTTTTGTTTATTTAGAATTGAATCTTGGATAGAATATTAATGTTTCTCTTATTACATGATCCCAGCCCTTGGAAGTTGCCTTCCAAAGGAATCTATTTGGAGCTTTTTTACTTGGGATAATATACCTTTTATCACATAAATTGAAATGCAAATTGTGCGGTGCATGATTTGCGTGCCAATTGGCAAATGCTCTGTTTCATTATAGGGCATTGAAATTTACTAATGTGCTTTAATCTTACCAATTTTTATCAGATCAAATTGTTCATTTGAGACAAATTAGAATACATTGAATATTGTACCATTCTAGGTTAGGTTTTTAACTCTTAGTACTGTGACAGAGAGAGTCTGTTTTTGTACCACTGTATGGAGGCATTTTGTCCCACGAATCTATAATAAGGAGATTTGCATGCATGCATGAGATACTTTCACATAAAAAGAGGTCACTCTGGTCAATTTATTCATTTGAAATCAAATTTTTCTCAAAATCTGGCTCAATGAACTACTTGCCTTTCCAGTCGTCATTGGCTGCATTGATATGTGATGGACTGTCTTCTCTCTATTCAAATTAGAACTAACTTATCTATCTCAATGTCAAAATGCTAAATTCAGTATTACTCATTAGTTTTGAGGTATGAATAGTTCATTTCAATTGATATTTTGATAATTAACAGATATAATAATTTGTAACACTATGCCATTGGTTTTCAAATTTGAATTTATAATCCCTCATCAAAATTAAGATAACTTACAAGTCAACGAAGCATATATCCATGATAAGACATTTTATCGATGGTGTACGTAAAGCACGCGCTAATAGCGTGCCGCGTCAAATTCACGTACAGTACTCGATAAGATCCCCGTTGCTCACCAGAGTGCAGAACTCTCTATAAACCTCTCTGTTTCCAAGAGGAAGGAGAGCGGAGAAGTCCAGTTCACGTAAGCTTTAACGAAATGATCAGAGTGACCCTCGAAAAGATATCTTAGCTTTTGATTCCATATTTTATTGTTATGTCTTTTTTTTTACTCCTGTTGATATTTATATTTTAAGAATTTCAAAAGCAGAATGGCTTTTGTTGTTTACAATTTAAGATGCATTAATCATACATATATATATATATATATATATATATATATATATATATATATATATATATATATATATATATATATATATATATATATGTACGTATATATATATATATATATATATATATATATATATATATATATACAAACATATATATGTATATATATATATATATATATATATATATATATATATATATATATATATATATATATATATATATATATATATATATATATATACATATAATGTATGTATGTATGTATGATATAGTATAATTACAGTCAATTGCCCATTAATATTGCACAGAATATTTCAAGTGTAATTCTCATTTCATTTTAAAAAAATCTCTTACTGATACTGATCCATAAATCTGATCCATGAATATTTTTATCTTTACGTCATGAAGTACATTAATAAAAATGTCAATATTGGACCCTTCGCGACCAAGTTAAACCGTGTCGTCCAAGTCCGAGAGGATTCAATCATGTGTCTAACGACTGTTCCACTTTGTCTGTCTATTTTCAGCGGATCCCGCAGGCTATACACCGGATTGGCCTGAGTTTGGTAAGCGGCTGGGTAGGTTGAGGTTATTGTGTGGCCTGCTGGTGGCCTAATGTGGACCTGTTGTGGCCTTGTGATGTGTTGTAAGCGGCACCCTTCCTTAACCCTAACACGACCCTTCGTCCTTTGCGAAAACCTTGACCTTCGAGCTGTTCCGTACCTACTTTCCATCCTGAGACCCACTTCATTATCCTCCTCCTCATCCTCCTGCCCCCTCCTCCATGTATTGCATCTGTATCTAGTGAAGATTCGACTTCCTGTAACTCTGTACTGTAACCTCTAACTACTCCCCTTCAATTCCTTTATCCTCCTGGACCCTTGTGTAATGCATCTGTATCTAGATAGATATTAACTTCCTGTGACTCTCTGTTTGATAACCATGGCTGTTGCTGGTTCCGGATGCTGCTGTTGATAGTGTTTCATGAAGAGGCAATGATATCAATGATGATCTACCATCACTCGCCTCCTAAAGGTCACGTTACACGGGCACGCTTGCCGACGTTGCCTTTTGACATCTTAACTCTGCTAAGCTTTGGACCAGGTAGCCAATAGTGAGTTATGTTTATTTCCATAAATCGACGTTGCAAAAGCGCCGAACCTTATAAACAAAAGTCCTGGGTACGTTGAAGCTCATGCGATGTCATTTTAACGAATGTGTGCCTTTCCTGTACACAAATAGGTAATAAGAATTAAACTGGTTACGTGGTGCATAGCTTGACAGGAAGATGCCAAAAGGCGCAAGAAAGCGCGCTCGTGGGATGCAGCCACTCGTCTTTTAATCTCCATCCAATACATGATTAACAGGCCCCCAATTAACTCATTCTCACACATCACTCCTCCTTTCACATTTTCTCCTCGTGATTCAAACTCACCCCAGCCTTTGAATCTTCAGAATTTTCAGATAGGCTTATTTTTTATTCCTATTTCATCCAGGCAGTTAACCTTTTCAAATAGCCTCCCCCCAAAAAATGCTTTAAGGCCACAAGACATTTCCGCCAGCATAACCTCATGATTAACCATTCCTGCCCGAAGGATTTTTTCCGTAGTAATTTTTAAGCCCTTTTCAGTAGGGTTCTTCCTTTATATCTTTTTATTACTCGAAGTAAGAAAATCTTATTAGAAGTATTTAGTCTATAAGGTCCTTTTAGTCATATTATCCTCGTCTCCTCTCCTCTAATTTCCTCGTCACCAGAGTCTTCCTGTTTCCAGATCTTCTCCACTCTACCTCCAACTGACCACGGTGATGTCTCACGTGAAAATCTGTCCTATTTTTTTTAGTCTTTCATCCACTTTTCAACATTATATAACATCTCTCAATCACAATAATATTAATGTGTATCCAAATCTTCATTCCATATGATTCAACCAGTCCTCCTCACAGAGTAACTCAGAGTAACCTATAATTATCAAAAGGTAGTTTCATGTTTGCAGTCTCTCTGACACTGATAGCATCTAACAATAAAATTTCCCCTAAGTAACCAGTGTTGAGGCAAAATTTAAGTCAAGTACAACTCAGTATCACAAGTGCAAGCCCTCACGACATCAATTTTGCCTCTAAAAAGCCAGTTACTTTGTGTAAATATCTTGCTCAGATGCTAAGAAGCGCCAGAGTGAAGGCACGCCTATCGGACGCCTTAAAGAGTACTTCCGCCTAACAGGGTTTAATCTGTTTCACAAACATCTTAAAAAGAGTTCTGTATACTGATCCAAACTCTCACACAGCATTGCTAGGTTCAGTGTACACCCATGCCAGGCCAATAATATAGACTTGATACCTGGCATGGGTCTCATAGTGTTTATTGACAAAGAGATTAACCGCATTGATTTTCACTGGTGGTTTAGTAAGTGTTGTAGATTAACAAAACAGTCATTTGTTTAATAGATCACAAGACTATAGCTTGCATGTAACATTTAGATGCATCTTGGACAGGGGAGGAATGAATAGTTTTGCTGTCTGCTCTGCAATAGCTGTTTCTTTATATTAATAGTAATGGGGATCATGCCAGTTTGAAATTAACCGTAGTTACAGACTTGATTTGGTTTGGTATTCCGTAGATGTTTATGATAGTGTGCATTCTTACATGATAAGCTGAACAATGTCTATGGATTGCTTCGATTTCTTTACTGAGATGCAGTTAGACGCAGGAGTCCTCGGCACGCCTTGCCGCGAAGAAGTAAGGCTGTTGCTTTGGTGCGCTTCTTCCGAGAGAGGTGTACCGTGAATTCCTGTGTACAACTGGACGTGGTTCAAGAAAATAATTGCTATAAGTAATCAGTCACATGTTGAAATGTACTTAGGTAATTTTCAGTAAATTATATGAAAAAAAAAATCCCTTTTTGGAATGAGCAAGCACAACTTTACTTAGATACTCTATGCTTATCTTATAATAATCCGCTTTCACAGCAAAAAATCATCATGTTGTGAGATTTAGTATCGAATTAAAAGCTCAAGATAGAGACAGTTGACGAAATCTAACCGAGACCCTTTGCGTCAATATGCGTAAGGAGAGATGACGACGAGATAAAGACTTGGGCCAATCTCCCATATTTTCACACGGCAATAACAAACCTCTGTAAGATCTAACGGGTAGACCCGCTGCCTGTTAAAATTTGATAAATATGATTTGTATAGCTCTTCTTGTCTAGATAATGTCCGAGCTGATATCTTTACGACTTAGGTTTAACAAACTTCTCCATTATAGTAACATGTTTCTTCTATTTGTGACTATAGTGTTTGCTGAACAACCCCTTAGCTGGACAGTGATGTGGCTATCTCATGTCAATTCTTGATATCTTAGAGTATATATATATATATATATATATATATACATATATATATGTCTATATATATATATATATATATATATATATATGTATATATATATATATATATATATATATATATATATATATATATATATATACATATATATATATATATATATATATATATATATATATATATATATACTGTATATATATATGTATATATACAGTATATATATATATATATATATATATATATATATATATATATATATATATATATATATATATATATATATATATTTATTTATATATATATATATATATATATATATATATATATATATATATATACAGTATATATTAATTACACAAGATAGAATGTGTATGAACAATCACAGGATAGAAAGAACAAACAGATGAAAGCTTACTAAGGGAAGTATGATCATAGCTTTATATCATGGGAAAAAAATCCCATCACACTTTTGCCAATATCCAAGAAATAAATGCAGACCTTACTCCTTACATAGAAATTTTTATTCATACATTTCTTTAATTGAATATATTCAGCAGTAGTTACTCCTTGCATAGAAGTATTTATCCATACATTTATTTGATATGATAAATCCATCAGTAGTTTAATTTTAAAAAAAGATTTAATTTTTTTTTCAAGCACTAATGGAGACCAATATATTCTATGCATACCTTCCACACAAATCCACCTATAGCATACACACCCATTCCTACAAGCAAATAATCACACGAGTAATTTGGACAAAGTAGCTAGCTGAGGTATTCCACCAAGCACTTTAGTCTTGGCAATCGCCTTCAGGTATTCTCTTCTTCACTAAGACGAGTTCCCAGAATTCTTCAGAAATCACCCAGGATCTAGATGCTCTGTTGTGATAAGTGATCTCAAATCTTAGTAGCTGGCAATTGAGTACGTTTTCAAACACTCTTATCTTGGGGATTTGTGAAGGAATTTCAAGTTTTAGAGTCATTTGTATATGCAAGTACCCTTTTTAAAATGAGAAGAATGTTTTTAGAAGATATTGAAGCGATAAGAAATGGCATTTTGAGCTCTGGAGACCATTAAAATTGTGAATGCCTTAATTCAAGTATGACCACATAAAACTATGTGAGATTCTTTATTAAATCTTAAATGGTGAATGTGACTCTTTATTGATTTTGCTTTGCCATTTTTAAATGAATATTTAATCACCATTTTGATATTGATTGTGTTTACATTCGGGATATCAATGTAAGATATTCTTCAACCAAAGAAATCAAGGCATATCTCGTATGTGTTCATTAAGTTCAAGGATAAGTTTTCTGTCATAGAAAATTTTCCATGAATCAAGGATCAAGCCTCGAATATTTAGATAGAATTTATCAAGTTGAAAAATCTATATATAGATTCAGAACCTTTCATTTCTCAGTGTGATCTAAATCAGCTGTTAAATCAGCTGTCAGTCTAGCCAAAAACTGTTGAACTTTCTCAAAAAGACAAGTAACAATAATATTAGTGTAATCTTAGACATTCACTGAAAAGTTAGAAGACCCAGGCCTACATGGCGAAGGACTATGAAGCGTGAAATAGATGATGAATAGAGTAGTATTGATTTAAAAGCTCAATATGGAGTCGACTGTTAAAATCTAAGTGAGGCCCTCTGCGTCGATAGAGTGTTAGTGTAATCGTAGATATTGACTGAAGAGTTAGAAGACCCAGGCCTACATGGCTGAGGACTATGAAGCGTTAATTAGGAGATGATGAATGGAGTAGTATTGATTTAAGAGCTCAAGATAGAGTCGATTGGCGAAGTCTAACCGAGGCCCTCTGCGTCGATAGGCGTAGAAGGAGATGATGATTAATAGTAGATGATTCACAAACTGTGGGTCCTTGGTTCGAGCCCCTCATAAAGCCTGGTATCAAGTTTGATTCCTCCTCCATCTCTCCTCTGCAAGATGCTCCCGGAACCTGCATTGCTAAGAACATCAATGTTGTGGCCTTTGATCACAATTTCTCAGAAGAGAATAGCGGTGCTACGGCATAGCCTATACAAATGACTAACATGTTTTGAACCTGTTTATTGTGATAAAGTGGCTATTAGGATTGCCCCATTCTTTTGTGAGACACGGGCTCTTGCGTTAACAGCCCGCATTGTGATACAGAGAATTATAGAGCATCCGATCTCTCGTGATAATCATTTACAAGTAACTCTGCTTCATTTCTCACTTTTACTATCTTGGATGTGAAATGGGTTTGCCCTTGTGTGCACATTATTGACATTCCCATCACCTGTGATCCACACATCTACACATGCAGCCACAGTAGTCTAAGCTTTGGCCCTAAATATCATACATCTATAGTACATTTTAAACTGGTGAAATTACTATAGTCCATTTCTTTTAGCGAGTCATATTTGCACCGACTCGCAACGGTGCCCTTTTAGCTCGGAAAAGTTTCCTGGTCACTGATTGGTTAAAATTATCTTGTCCAACCAATCAGCAATCAGGAAACTTTTCCGAGCTAAAAGGGCACCGCTGCGAGTTGGTGCAAATATGACTCGCTAAAAGAAATGGACTATAGGCTATACCTTTATATACCCTCAACATAAACGAAGTATAACTTAAATTTCATATTTCTCTCTCATCATATTTGTGGTTAGTTTACCACCCTGTGGAGTGGTTACTTTGTACAGTGATCTCTGAGTTGGTATAACTCGCGTCTTGGTAAACTGAAAACAAGCAGGGTTTTCGTCTGAATTATATTTAACATCAAGATTTTGTACTTGCTCATCCCCAAAAAAGTATAATATCTTTAAATTGTTACACATGTATCATAATTGCTATTGTTCTTTATATTGCTGTGACATTTCGCAAGGCGACTGACTACTCTTACCAATTATTTTTATAGAAATCTGGACATTCTCAGTTTCATAGTAAGGAATTATAAGGTAAAGTCTTATATTTGAGTCCATCTAGAGCATTTGAAATGTCATTACTAGTTAAGGAATGCATAAAGAGATCTTGAATTTCAATTGATTTGATATTAAACTTTGTTAGATTTGATATGCAGTTGCATATTGTATTAATGTAGCCAAGAAAAATAGGTTGAATATGAATTTTCTCTATCTCGCATATGAACATTTCTTCGCCACTCAGACTTTAATAAGTAATATGATCGGCCAAAATATAAAAAACTCCCAAAATATTCATTTTGAGATAATTTGGAAATATGTCCTTAGGTCTTATAAGCAAATACAAAGCACAAATGTTCTCTTTTGCAATACAAAATTATCTCTAAATCATTCATGACCTAACCAGGTAAGTATCGACAGCTTTTTTAAGAGAGGTTATCTGTCGCGGGTATATATGTAAGGTAGCACACTAGCTTTTAAGTGAATAAGATAAAGCTTCAATCATGACACTAATTTAGGTCCAAAGCTCTACCACACTTCCTGCTTATTGTGTATAGAAGAAGTCTTAGTTAGAGACAATGCTTTAGTAGTGGTGAATTTGTCATTGAATGTTATTATAAAACCTAATGTCTACATTTTTTTTGGATTATGGTCATATGTTGATTGCATTTGTGAATATAATAATGTATATTTGAATTATTTATATATATATATGCCCCATTTACATCATACATTCTGATTAATAAGAGATTATCTCCTTGATTTTGGCCCCCTGTGTAGAGGGACTACCTAGTAAGTAACTCCTTGTTAGATTTGGAGCTCCGCACGCTATGTCAGGGTGAAAACATCACGGTGAGCTCAAAAAGCTTTCAATTGAATGCCACAGTTCTTCTTCTTCTTCTTTCCTTACTAGTCAATGTCCTGTGGGTTAAGATTTCGTTGAGAGAGAGAGAGAGGACGACGCGAGAGGGATTAAGAAAGGAGAGAGAGATGTTGTGTGAGAGAGAGAGAGTGATGTCGCGCAAGAGAGATTGGAAGAGAGAGCACGCGAGACAGTTTGAAATAGAGAGAGGTGTCGCGAGAGATGCGACGCAAAAGGAATCGATAGAGAATGAGAAGAGATAAGAGAGATCGGAAGATAGATGACGCGAGAGGCATTGATAAAGAGAGAGAGGATATGAGAGAAATAGAGATCTTCTTTTGTTTATTTGGAATAATAAGTTAGTCAAGATATCTGGGAATGGCGGACAGGATTTTTTGCATGGAAATCCAGGAAGAGAAGAAAAGGAAAAGGGAGAACTGGTCATATCTTTATTAATTTTGCTAATAAAAAGAAAAGTGTTGGGTGTTGTTGGATTCTTGGTGTCCATTCTTCTATATTTTTTTTTTTTTTGTCACGACGATGGAGAAAAAAAACCTTTTTCTTTTCTTACCATGATAACCCTGACGTAACGTAGGTGCTTGTCGGCTGTCGTTTTTTTCGTGGAGTCTCACCCTTTTAAGAAAGAGAAAATTAGATCCATAGTTTTTCTTTCTCTTCACTACAAAAAAAAAATATGTTCTGATTACCACACACTATCCTCATAGTCTGCCATTGTAGTAGTGTTCTACACCCCCCACCCACCCCCTTCCAGAGAATAAGTTTCACCCACCCACCCCCCCTCACTCCCCAAATCCCTTCCACCTGCATCAACGATCTATATAATGTTTTTCGGTGCTGTTTCGGTATGCGATCTTAGAGTCGCGCTTTTGCTTTGGTACGCGATCTCGCCTGATGGTGGCGATCTCGCTTCGCTTCACGGCGTAGCAAGAACCAATAGATTTTCTTAAAAAAGAAAAAGATATATGTACTGGGAATAATTATTTAAGAAATAATAATCAATCCTTGATGTTAGCGTATGCAGCTCAACATTACCGCCTGCCAGTACATATGGAGCTGGTTGCTTTTATTTTTACGCGAGCGAAGCGAGCGCACGGCGAAGCAAGAACCATTAGATTTTTCTATCATTCTTGTTTTTTTAACTTATTAAAAATATTGAGATGGTGTACCAAAGCAAAAGAATAATTTCTGAGATCACGCCACATAAGAGATCGCGTACCAAAGCAGAAGAATAATTTCTGAGATCACGCCGTAGATGAGATCGCATACCAAAACAGCACCTGTTTTTATGTTGGGCATCTTCAAAAAGTCTTAAAGCTTCTTCTTGGTTGCATGGGATATATCCTTGGTCTCACCTCAAGAATATTTTTATCAATCATTCAGTAGATATGAGTCTCGTGGACCACATAGGTCACGATTATTATTATGATTATTATTATTGTCACACCAGTTACTGATTATATATTCTTTTATTATAATTACCATTTCAATGAGTTTTAAAAGCCTTTTTTTGTTTAACTTGGCAAAAAATAGGACTTGAAAGTCATCTCGAGTTTTGGCTTTTTAAGAAATTATTTAAAATTAACTGATATATTTATTTTACCCAAATATTTATAGGCGTATAAGGTGTTGTCTGTGTATGCATGATAGATGTATTTATAATCTTTATATACAAACTCTTTCCTGAGTTGTATTGACCGTGTAATGAAATATGAATGACCTACTTTACTCTTGTATATTTCTATTCATAAACATTTTTTTCAATGTAAACTTGGTATGTTCAATTTCTAGATATACAGAATTTCAAAACGTCTTAAGGTTGACATATTTTGTCAGTATTATTCTCAAGGTTTGAAGAGAGTAAAACAAGTGTTTAAAATTCCTATTATAGAAAAAGATAATAGATTTTGCTCTTGATACCAACGTTTGGTAGTGAAATTGTAACTTTGTGACCTGATATGGAGAGCCGTTACATAGGATACTGTATTGATAAACTACTACTGTCCAATGTTTTGAATATTTGAGATCGAAACAAAACCGTATATGTATTTAATGTGTTATTTAGTGTCTCTCATATCTGAAGATAATTATTATCTTATAGCTTGGTATGTATAATTACGGGCATTCTTTAAATATTTATTACGTTATGAAATATAGCAATTTATTCCATAGCATTTTACGTGCACTTAATGAAATAAGTATATATAGATGGTTCATGAAATTTTGGTATTATTTTACTGTATTACAGGGCATTGTAACTTAGAAAAAATACTACTTTTTCCCATAGAAAAAATTACGCTCTCTTCGAAAATGACACTCGTTCCCGTTGCAAATGAATAGTTTCAGAAATATATATATATATATATATATATATATATATATATATATATATATATATATATATATATATACTATGACAATAGGGGACCCCAGTGGGAAATCAGGGTTTTGGGTGGGGGAAACGATATATAATAGTAAAACAAACCTTTTCTTCTCTATACATTACCTTCTTGGATGTATAATAAACGGAGGAAAAACATTTACTTATTGATCCAAAATCCTATATTCATTTTCTTTACACTTATCTTTGGTTTCATTGTAGTGTATTACATGGCAATGTATCACACCCTGTAATACAATACAAAATTACCATTTTAAGTTATTCGGCTAATTTATTCAAATCCTGGTAAAATTACTTTTCCAACCAGTATAGGATTTTAAAGATATATTTTTCCTACCTCATTTTGTTGTGAATAAACTCGACTATTATTTCTGTCACAAATGAATAGTTTAGAGATAGAAATGAATAGTTTAGAGATGAAAGAATTTCACGAAGAACAATAATATTGGGTATCCACTGTGGAAAATCAGGGATTTTGGATAAAATTACAGAAGCTAACCTAACCTAACCTACAGGACTGGGGACGCGTTGCTTACATGGGCTTTCCCTTCAACCCTCCCTCCCTTCCTCAACCTCACTTATGATGCTGTTTAACTTGAGGATCAGGAGTTACAGTTGAGGAAGGTTATGGATCAATTGCTCATGACAGAGCAAGAACACACTGCGAGTCAAGAAAGATCATTTATAATCACTCACAACTTATAACACTGTTGGTGGGGTGTATATATGGTGAAGGCCATGCCTCCATGACTCCCCTATTTTCAAGCCTATCGCCAAGAATATGGTATTCTTAGGGATGTCGCAGGGTGACGTTAGCCCCCCCCCCCCCCCCAATTAGATGAGTAGGTTATGACACGGCTTGTAGGTTAGGTTAGGTGGGGAAGTTTAGGTTAGATGGCGTTCTATGCAGGTGCTCCTGTCCGCTGTTATACAAAGGATCCTTATTGTCTTTTTGTTTTTGGGATTGGCAAAAGGTTTTCACAATACTGTACCACTGTTGTGTCTTCCCATAAAACTAAGGAAGAGTTACTTTTATGGGAATAATTGAATATTCACTAAGAAACCTACTTACTTGATTAGGAGTTAATCTATAATCTCCGGGAAACCATCCAGTAACCTCACAATATGAATGCAGTACCTGCCAGAAGTCATGGTAGTTAACTAAGTGGTTTCATGAAAGTGCGGCTGAATTCCAAAATCGGAGTTAATTAGATGATCTTAAAACAGGAATCAGTTGGGTTTCAGCACTTTAACTGTATTCACAATTCAGAACGAAAAGAATCGAGTATATATACTAGCAATGTATTGCCAAAAACCAAAATCCCAACACGAGCAACAGTTGCGGACATCGAAGAAATGTCTTTGGGATAAGGATATTCGTTTGCTAGTATCTTTGTATTCAATAATTTCTGATTGATTCCAAAGGTATGTGCTAAGAAACTTTAGTCCCATCTTTATTTTATCAAATAAGACACTGAGCAGTACCATTTGAATAAGATGCGCTAAATGTTATTCCTACATGAGCAATTGTATGGTTGTTTACAGAAAAAATGTAACTGGCCTGTGTTGGAGAATCTAAAGCCCTAGTGTCGGAAGTTCTATATTCAACTATTAAAGGCTTAAAGGCCGCTCATGAATGGCAGAGGCAAGGGACAGTGACATTGCCCTAGCAAGCTGAACAATGCCCTAGAGACTGACCATACACAGTACATATATGATCACCACCCAAGCCCCCTCTCCATCCAAACTGGGACCAAGGAGGACCAGGCAATGGCTGCTGATTACTCAGCAGATAGACCTATAGGCTCCCCTAAACCCCCATCCATAGCTCACAAGGATGGTGAGGTTGCAGCGACCAAAGGAACCAAGTTTGAGCTGGACTCGAACCCAGTCAGGGGATGTTACCACAATTTCAATAATGCAGAATGCTTCTCGAACAGTTTCAAGAAACCCCGTCTCTTTTACCAGCAGTAGTCATCTTAACTCATAGATCCGTAAACCATAGAACTTTGGAAATGAAGATACAGAATTACCTTTTAACAGTACTGATACCAGGTATTATTAACTAGCTACTCAATTATGAGGTTATTGTCTATAAGAAACAAGGTCATGCGTCATGCGTATCACCCTTGCACCCTACTGAAGAGGCTTGAAGGATAGCTGTCGCAAGCCATGAATTGAGAGGTCCTTGTATTTTCATATGACAGGTAGGGAAATGGAACAAGTTCATCATTTAGGACATTGGTAGGCCCTAAATACTTATATCTAACTGAAGGAAAATCTCTGAAATTAGCCTTCTTTCCGTACCCAAAAAAAGGTTGGGTAATACCTCTAGGGGGCTAGTTTTTTTTGGAAAGAAAGGTTAGTGCCCCACTCGGCATTTAACAGACATGAAGAAAATATATATGAAGTAACAATAATCATTTGAAACTAGATAAAAAGGGTATTAACCTGCTAAGCAAATTTCCACAGAATGAATTACTGTACATACTGTACTGTATAGGCAATAAAAAGAAGATTCAAGTGAAGAAAATTCTGGCTAAATCCAAATAAAAAATATTAGATTAAACAAGTTAAATTGACAAAGGTCTGTCTATCTATCTAGGTGCCATGTCTTCGATGTGGGCTGTCAATTGCCTCCACCTGGTCTTGTCTCAATCTCTGTATAAATTGTCCAGCTGTTACATTCTCATTTACATCCTCCAGTAAGCTGTCCGGAAATTTTATGTCGTTTTTAAATCAAATATTGATTTTAGATTAATTGAGTTCTACCATCTGAATGCTGGAGAGAATTTATTCAGATCATAAAAGTTCTTTATTCAGCTTCTTAGAACATCAGAAGGTGTACTATGATTCTTCCTACTTTGGATTCTTGCTTCTTCTGATCGACCCTGTATGCATTCATGAGGATCCTCTTACTGAAATGTCTCGGAATGGACTGGATTTCTCCTACTGCTTTGGAGTCCATGTAGTCTTGTATCTTGTCTGCTTTATAGGTGGATCAGTAGTCTGGGATGGTAGTAAAGTTGGCTTTAAAGGAAATCAGAGGATGATGACGTAAAGCTCGTGAGGTTAGTCCTTACCTCTATTCTCCACTAAGCCATGACCATGTGAATCAACCTGGGCATAGAGCATTTTGAAGCTGCTACATCATATTTATCTAAGCAGGTTGGTACAGAGATTGTGCTGGCCATGCTTAATGGAATGATGCCGAGATCCCACTCATCCTTAAATGCATCAAGAGAGGGTTTGGAGTGTACACCTGAAGGATATAGGCTGTTAAGAAGTTTGGTTGAAGGATGAACGTCACCCTTGTATCGATGGTCTTAATTTGCAGGCAGAATATTTTCCTTTACAAGTCTTTCATGAATATTTGATGGTGCACTTGCTAGTGTTGATGAGAAAAACACCACCTTAGTGGAGTATGTGAATAATAGTTGTAGCGGATTCAAAAATGGTCAGCGATCCATGTACTGGGGTCATAACTACAGAACATTCCAGGCAAGAAGAAATTCTCACTGATCAGTTCAACCGTTACGTCCAGAGAATAGGGGCTAGCGATACTTTCAGCCTCGTTCAATGGAGATACTCCATGATCTATGGGGCTTGCATATGATCAATCAGTTTGCACTATACAGGCTAGCGTTCTGTTCCTTAGTCATGGACTAGATGGCATCATTAAAAATCCCCTTCCAACATCCATGGGACAATCTTAACGCTTATGACCTCCCTCTTTTCAGTCTGATTTGGCACGTGTGTAATTGCTTAATGATCGCCTCAAGTTTCAAGATGACCCAAATGACTCTTAGGTATGTGCAAATAGAGTAGTTTCCTTACCTGCGTACAATCCTACTTGAGTTTCCTTGGGAGATTCTGCCCTAGTCCGATCTTTTGTATTAGCCGCGCCTAAGAGGTACTACCAGTCTGTAAAATCATTTGCACTCCACAGGTGGAGATTATCCAACATCTCCAAGTATGAGGGCTTTCTCTCAGAACTTTGAGGTGGCTATCTGGATTCCTGCAACGATCCACTACAGTACTGTACAGCTTTTTATCAGGGGGAGTGGCCTCTCTTTTGCAAATGATATATATTTCCCATTTGAACTATTCACTGTAGTGGACACCCTATCTTTTCTTCACTATGGCCCTACCAAAATGAATTGAAAACAGTGTTGCCTTTTTTTCATAGGAGAGAATATTTCTTCAGTAATATTCAGGATAATCTTAATCCATGACCTTTGCCTAGGGCTTTCAGTTTATACATACATATACCAAGGCACTTCCTCCAATTTTGGGGGTTAGCCGACATCAAACAAATGAAAAAGAAGAAAGGGGACCTCTCCTCTCTACGTTCAGTTTATGGTACAAAGAAAGGAGAATAAGGCTTGGTATTCATGTTGTTCCTATGTGCCTACGAACCTTTCGTCCTTTAGAATAGGGAATGTTTTCATCGGAGCTGTGACAGCTCTTAAATTTGTAAACGAGGTACAGTACTCTACAACCTGTCAAAGAATCTTCACTTTTATCTTCAGCCACATATGGATGTAACGTTGTAACCTATCCAAAGGCTTTAATTTTTTCTCTCTTACACAAGTGAATAGTGTATTGCTAGACGCAATGTGGATGTGAAACAAGAACTTTGTAATGCAGGGTAAAGGGTGAACGGTGTAACTGGTTTATGGCTGAACTGTCTTTAGGTTCACTCACTCTGCACCTTTTTTAGCGGACAAGATTACTTTTAATAGTCCCCGTTGTAAAATCTTCTCTGACGTCATACTTGGCAATGCCGAAGAGATTGTGTAGCATTTTTCTCTCCTCAGTGGCTGAAGCTTCTAGGTATATATCCCTGATTTAGTTCCCTGGGAGTATGCTTCAGGAGAAGGGGAGAAATCAGATCTGCATTGGTGATTTTTTCATGGTTTGGTGGTGTACGTACCTCCCCCAGTGATTGCCATGCACAGGTATGTGCTGGAAACCCCCATAACTGTGCTGAATGCTAATGAGGAATTTGATCTAAGGAAAGCTTGGCCTTCTTTAGGTCCTATGAGTAGGCCATTGATGTCTTTTAATCGCCAATGGTATTGGGGACACTTAAAGTAGGCGCCAATACACAGAATACTGCTACGAAATCTCCCGGCCCTATTGTAGTGTGAGGGCCCAAGCGGGTGATAGTGCGTGAGATAACTGGTTATCTCCCTTTCTCCCGTAAACCAGTTTGTACA
This sequence comes from Palaemon carinicauda, assembly GCF_036898095.1. NCBI lineage: Eukaryota > Metazoa > Arthropoda > Malacostraca > Decapoda > Palaemonidae > Palaemon > Palaemon carinicauda. Next base: position 153,653,233 of record NC_090727.1, read on the forward strand.
GCAAATACAATTCAGGATAGAAATGTACATTTTGTACCGAGTGCCATTTGAGAAGAGGACCTCATGCTTTCAGGGTATGTGAAGGATGTGTACTTTAAAGTGCCCATACATCAGTCTTCTCAGAAGTACCTCCACTTCTCCCTGATTGGAACAGTATACCAGTTCAAGACACTGTATTAGGACTGTGGTCTGCTAGGCCCACCCTTATGGTATATGTCTTTTGGTGTATCTCAATTGTTGGTTGGTCTTAGCTTCGTAAGGGAGGCAGTTGCTTCAGGACTGAGATCATCTTCTCACCTTGTGTTGCAATCTGGGGGTCGGGATAAATTGGGGTATGTTAAATCTCACACCCACAGAGGTTGAAATATTTTGACACGCTGATAGACACTGCAGTATTGAGAGTCTCTCCATCTGACGATTGCATTAGTAAGCTCAAAGTGGTACAGCGTTTCTTTCTGGGATGGTACTTCTAGCTCCACAATCATCTCAACTATTTCATTGGAAAACTCACACCACGCATGATCCTCCAACAGAAATCTTGCTGTTATGTTTTAAAGAGCAGTGGTTGGTCTCCATTGATTTCCCGAGCCATCCTTTCCTAGGTACTGTCCAATCTCACCCGGGGGCTGGTCAAAGAAAACATCACCATGGGAGTCCCAATCAACGAACCATTTTCAGACATGCAACTGTTCTCAGATGTATAGAAGAGGTGGACCTCACGCTTGGGCAGCCTGGTTGCATCAGGTGTATGGTCAGCAGAAGAGAGAGAGAAGCATCTGTTCATCAACATGCTAAGAATACAAGCAGTGTTCTTAGGGCCACAAGCATGAGAAGAACATTTGGTGAGGCACGCGGTAGTGTTAATGAACAATGGAAGGTACAGTGTTGTTCCTTCTTCGTAAAGTGGCACATAAGATTGGCATTTTGGTGGTGTACTAAACTGTAGAGCTGCCAGCTACGTACACTCCAGGGAAGAGGAATGCACTAGCAAATATGCATGGAGTCACCAAGGGTAGGCTGTAGAATCTTAGTGGTCTCTACATCCTCATGAAGCAGAAAGTCTTCTTGTGTTCTGTGGATTACTGGAAACTGACCTATTTCTCCCAAAGCTAAACACGAAACTCCCTTTGTTTTATTCCCTCGTTTCAGACCTGTGGTTAGTGTTCGAAGAGGATTTCCCACACCCTTGGGATCACCTTGATACCTGCGGTTATCCTTAGTTCTGCCTGATTCATCAGCGCATCAATCAAGTGTCAGTCTCACCAGGAAACTGGATTGCCCTGGTGGCTCCCGTAAGGACACAAGCCCAGCGCTATCCAGATCAATTAGCTCTTCAAGTTGAGGTCCCAAGACATCTACCCCATGGCACATTCCTCTCTGTCAGCCAGATGTGGAGAGTCACCAATAATCCATGAAGTTGCTTCCACTTTACTATTGGATATTACTGTATCGAGGATCTCCTCCAAGCAAATGGCTTTATGCAAGGGACTGCTCAGTGGATGTCTAGGTGCTGGGAACTTTTTATACTACTGAATTGCGGTTGAAGGGACAAAGCAAGAACGTCGCCTTCATGTCAACGTTTTTGATTTTCAGTTGGCATTTTTCACTTTGCAAAACTTTGAAGAATAAGTGAATGCACACTTAATAGTGCTGATGAGAGAGAACACTGGCTGAAGTGGAGTTTGTGAACAAACTTTGTCTATTTGCGAGTTGCAGCGGATTCACAAATGGTCGGCACATCTCTAGGGCAGATTGCAAACTAACGTGTGTTTCTTTGCTAGGAGAAGCTCCTCCAAGTTGAGGCTGTGAAATACCTTAAGCACTGACTGTCTTCCAACTGAAGGGTATAGGACCTCTCCTTCTCATCAGTAATCTTCCTCAACCATGGACCTCAGGTCCTCGGGATTGCAGATGACTCGTGTTCTCAGGTCTCGCACGAGTACCCCGTATGAGCCTTTGAGAAGGACTTTGGACAGAGATCCGACTCTCAAGATTGCCATTTTTCTAGCCATAGCATTAGCAAAGAGAATATAGTAGGTGAATTGCACATGCTTTCTTATGTGATAACCCTCACTAAATGTTAGAAGGATGTCTTTAGTTTTATGCCCAAATTCGTGGCCAAAGCCCAGAACCTGGTGGAACATGATCCCGGGTTCGAGACCTTCTCCATTCCCTCTCTATGCAAAATGTCGGGTAGTAATTAAGGGGAGGTGCTTTTGTATCCCATGAGGACTCGACACCTCAGGGTTCAGTGTCAACAACTCTTCCTTAGCACTGGCAGAATCAGTAAAGAGGTGTCGAAGGCCACATTCTTTTTCTGACTTTATGAGACAGTCAATAGAGCTTATGAAGAATCTTGTTGTTGGCCAGGGGATGAAGGCAAGTTTGTATCTACACAAAATATAAACAATCATACTTTGAGTAGGGAATATGTTTTTAGCACAAGCTGGATGGCCGTTTAAAGGGTTTGAATGACACAGTTAAATGACAGGTTGGAGCTAGTGCGAGGAAGCCTGCTCCCTCCCCTCTGTCAAAAGCTCTTCTCTTGTGTTTTGGGTCTGAACGAGTACAGATGTACTGTTGCTCCCTTTATTGAACAGGTGAAGGTTGCTGGAGCCATCTCCCTCACTTTTGTAAGGAACCAGGGTGACTGGCATGTGCCATGGAAGGAAAATAATAACTAGTTTGCCTTTAGGGTGGAACTTTCTACCCACTAATTTTAAAGGACAAAAGGTTTGTATAAGCATAGGAACAAATGATGTTCAGCTTACTGTTATACTTATTTTCCCAAGCTATACAAACCTGAATTCTTTATAGTTAAACCTCCCATGTCAACCACCCCTCTCAGTTCCGAGCTGAAGGTCAAACAGAAGAGTTGGTGACGGGAGAGTAGGCAGGACCTCACGCCTGAGTTCACGGCCTGTTCTTGGCTACCTTGTTAACAAATTCATCAGCCGTTTCATCTCCACTGAAGATATTGCCCATTTTGAAATACTCAGATTTGTGTAGCTTGGAAAAGTACAAATCATACATACATATACCAAGGCACTTCCCCCAATTTTGGAGGGTAGCCGACATCAACAAATGAACAAAACAAAAAAGGGGACCTCTACTCTCTACGTTCCTCCAGCCTAACAAGGGACTCAACCGAGTTCAGCTGGTACTGCTAGGGTGCCACAGCCCACCCTCCTACATTATCCACCACAGATGAGGCTTCATAATGCTGAATCCCCTACTGCTGCTACCTCCGCAGTCATCTAAGGCATCGGAGGCAGCAGCAGGGCCTACCGGAACTGCGTCACATGATTTCATTAAATCTATTTGTTCCCACGCGAAACACAAACCATCGTCCTTTGAGTTAAAAGATGCTTTCAGAGTGATCTTGACAGCCATTAGATTGCCTCATGAGTAGTTAAACGACAGAAGTTTACCTAACATCTTGGACTCCTCTTAGAGATACTTTATGAAGTTGATTCTCCATTTAGGTTTCTCTTTAACAAGATAGTGGAAAAGCTTTCTCACCATGCTTTATCAGACCGTGAGGGATGGAGTAATGTGTTGGAAAGGGTGATGATAATTGATGATTGTAGATCGACCCACAACTTGGGGGACCACGGGCTCTATGCGTTGGCAGTCCGTTCACTGGTGTTCTTGATTGATTTTGGCCTCCTGCTAGTTGGGATTTAACTGTCGAGTGTGGGTGGAGATTTTCGTTCACATCAACTTCCTCGTCTACTTATTCTGTTGTTATGAAAGGGGATTAAGATATTTTGTTAACTCATTGCTTTAATTTTTTAGCATTAGTTATTTTTACAGACTTGGTAAACAGTCTTAGTATTACTTATTGCATTACGTAATCTAAAATAGGATTTTCTTATAATTGTTATTTACATACGTTCTCTTTGCCAGTAATCTGTATCTACTATTTATTGATTTTTGTTTGTTAAATTCAAACAGTTTAATCTTGTTTCAACATTTTTACTTAATGTGTCTTTTAAGATACTGTATGCAGTGTTTTCTGTGTTCAGCAGCCCTCCCTTTATGATTTTGGAGTATTTTCTCCAACAAGTTCTTTCGATGTAACCAAGATGAAGGTCTGTAGGTTCTAGAGTCTTCACATATGTGGCCCCAAGACTATACAGTAAGCTTCCACTAGACATCTGAAAGAGTGAAGATATTAAAGCTTTCAAGAGGAAACTGAAGACTTTCTTGTTTTCTAAGTGCTTCAATAATTAGGGTTTAACCATAAATGAGCAATATGCTGTATGAAAAGCTGAATGCCTTGGAATACATATGATAAAATGACTGTGAAGGTCCTATAGAGAGTAGGGTTCCCCTGCACCGTAGGAGCAGAAAAGTAGTGCTAAAGTAAGTAATTGAAGTAACAAGGAGTGGATCTTAGATGTCCTTCGCTCATTTGTGACAGAGGGAGCTAAGATGTTGTGTGGGGGGATGTCTTCAAGGCTAGGAGCGCTATGCTGTTGCTCAGCCACCCATAAATTTTGCTTATTAATGTCATATGAAAAAAATACGATGCAATATCCAAGGATGTCTCTGGCCTAGCTTCTTCAGACATCAAAGATAGAAAGATTTCTGATTTGATGAACCCCTTCGAGGTTGCGATGATGCACTTTGGCGTTGTTCGTTCTTGTGACCATAAGTCTTTATCGGAAATTTATTCAGTTTTCTGATACAGTCTTCCATTTCTTTCTATCTTTAATCTTTCATTGAATGTCCAATGACATGTCAACATAAGTAAGTTTACACATGACATCATTGCTCCCTAGCCATAAGTCATGAGCCTGACAGCGATATTGTCACAGCCTGGAGCCCTAGAAGGTTAAGGAGGGCTCACTCGAGGAGCTCTCTCAGAAATTGATGTGATGATGAAAAAGGTAGTGATTATTACCCTTAGTAAAAAGTTGTCATCTTCCATACAGTTCTCTTCTCCCAGTAAGAGAAATCAAGAATGGAAACCATCCTCTCACCAGAAGTTCGGGCCACAGAGTACCTATTACATCATCCAGGACATATCGTTCTTCACAATAGGGTAACTCTATCAACAAGACACTGGTGTCCCTTTCATCTCAGAGAGAGGGATGGCAGGCAGCATAGTCCTGTCCCTTGGTATCAGCTATCATCCATGGTCAGTTCTTAATCTAGTGGACCTTGCCTCAGGAAATTCTTAAGATCATAACAGCTGAGAGATCAGAACCATGAGTGATTAAAGTTCATTGAATTGGCTACTGATTTCCCTATCTGGAGATCTGGAGACACGCCCCACTCTCATTGCAGTCTGTGGGTTTTAGGATGTACAGTATATAGGCAACACTGAGTTTCCATGCCTTGGGAACTGGACTGAAATTAATGTTGCTTCAATGGGGTGCAGGACAGATTACCTAGGTTCTGCATTTGCTTGTTTTTGGTGTAGAAGTTCCTATGAGGATGGTGGCTGATGATCGACCTAAGCCAGTGGAACAAGTTTCTCTAGCAAATCCACTTTAAAATGGACTATTTGGAGTAATCTATCACAAAATGAGATCTTGGTATTCCTATACCTAAGGATGTCTACTTTAATTTTCCAGTTGATTTTTCATTTAGAAAATCCCTAGTTTTTAAAGAGGAGAAAAGTTTTTCCAATTTCAAACACTGTGCTTTGGCCTGGCAATCACTTACAATCCTCCACCCAGTCTTAGACTTCAGCAGCATGAATGCTTCAGGACAAAAATTTGAATTTCACTTAATTGCTTAGTAGTTGAGGGGGAATCATCAACAGAGTTAGATTGACCCTTCAAACTTTTGTGTAAACTGTGTCGAAACCATGACTGCATCTCAACTGGGAGAAGTCAGACCTTGTTTCTTTGACAACAAGAGCTTCGTATATAGGGACGGATATCACACATTACCAGCTTTGGTTCATCTAACACAGGATCATGAAATATGTTTCCTTGCTCCAGCAGGTTTAGCATTGCCTAGTTCCTGTTGCCATGTGGTGGCAGTCCCTGATCAGTCATTTCATGGTGGGGAAACTTGTTCTGCGTGTCAGACTGAGATCAACCCATTTGCAGCTTTTAAAGTTTGGGTCACAGATATTGTTTTAAGCTGATTGCCTCTTCATAACTCAGAGGAGGCTCTGGAGGATCTATACTGGTAATAAGATTCTAGTCACCCAGTCACATGTGTGTTACGATCATCTGGGGGAGAGCACGTATAAACCAGCAGATAATATACACTTCATAGGCTTCCAAACTTCTCTTTCATTAAAGATAATGGTCGACAGTATCATGAAAGACAATTCAACATTGGCGACCTTTATGAGGAATCAGGGCAGCACCTAGACCAAGGTGCTATGTTGTCTAGCAGTAGCCATATTTACCTGGGAGCTGGTGCCCTGTGCCAAGAGCTCCCACTAGCTGCAAATGCCGAGTAATCTGAATGAACAAACACCACCCTTAAGTGAGCATTGGCGATCGACAGAGCTATTATTCCAGAAAGGCACAGTGTGGAAACCGATTGTCTTAGCCATAGTAAAAATCTTTTGCTGTTAGAATAGTCTTTGAATCTGGAGATCCCAGGAGGACTGTTCAACTCAATCAGGCCCAGCTGCCTTGAATTTGTATGCAATTTTACACTAACGCAACAACCGGGATACTATCACTTTTTCACCTTTCGGTATCATGATGTTTGACATGTTCAAGGTATCCAAATAAAATGGGTCTACGTTGTTTCTGGTTGCAGAAGTTCTGTTGGAGATCTTGATAGATAACCACAGAATTCTCTAGATAAACAGACAACGAAGTAGTTCTGAAGTAGCCAAATTTTTGGAGGATCCTTGAGGTAACCACAGCATTCTCATGATAAACAGACCATGAATTAGTTCTGAAGTAGTCAAATTTGTGGAGGATCTATGGCAACCCCAAGACGAATTATCTTCATGCCTAGAGATTATCTAGCAGTCTCAAGAGGTATAAATTTATCCCAGGAGGCAGCTGTTACCTTTGTATAATCTTACTGGCCCTCAACCAACAACCTTTACCTGAATATATTCTGTAATAGGTGTAGTGAGAAGAGTATTAATCTACTCAGCTCTACTGTCTCTCTTATAGCAGACTACTGTTTTACTCCAACATCACCAAAGTAGCCAGTTTCTGATACTAATGGCTATAGGTCTGTCCTTTCTCAGGTATTCAAGCCTGTGGCCACTTGAATCAAGTTTAACAAGTTGATTTAGCACTTTCAAGAGGTGACATGAAGTATGCATCAACCTTTAACATGGGATCTCTTGTTTTTAGAACTTTTACCTTCTACGTTATTGCGATAAATCAAATAGGTACTGTACACACTTTATCGAGCAAAGTCACGCATGTTGGAGATTGTCCTCAGTTTATGTGTTATCACCTTTGCCAACGACGTTATAAAATTGAGTTAGTTTATGTATTTATTTGTCTGTGTTTCCGTCTGTCTGTGGACAGGATTACTTCAAAACTACTCGATGGATTTTGATGAAATTTTTACCACAGATAGATCTTAGGTCATGGACGACCCCATTAAGTTTTTGAGATGATCCGGATTTGCATTTTTTGCCATTTTAAAGGGAATGTCAAAACAAATTGACTGATTATGATGAAATTTCCACCACAGATAGATCTTAGGCCATAGTATGGGAATGATAATTTTAGTAAGTGACTGACCAGAATATATCAAGAGAATCCTTTTACCTTTCTGTGTAAGGTGAAAAGTGTTGAATGTAAGTGTAAGACATGAGGAACACTGTTTATGAATGTATTCAGATGGCACTCGCGTCGGGGCGTGGGTGGTGTGGCGCTGGTGGGTTGGCTAGGGCCTTTGTATCGGCCCATCCCTTTGACGAAGGAATGAACTAAATGGAAGACAACCTGTGGATAGTGGATTTCACGCGCCTTTGCTTTATACACGACACCCAAAAGGTGCTCGCGCGAGGGTTGTAACCTCAGCATTCCATGCTTTTATCTTTCTCTGGTATAATTGGAAGGTTTTATCAGAAAAGGTATATAAGGACTCTTTTCACCGGCCGCCACAGGTCTCTCCCCAGAAATAGATTTTTCCTTCGTCAAAATCCCTTATTGATGTATACTACAGTTATAGGGCTTTTTAATTTGAAAATTTAAACTAATGATATAGTAGAAAGGAGTATGAATCGTCTGTTATGGCACGAGTATTGCATCGCAGGACTCGTTTATCACACTCAAACTTATAAATCCAAAGCGTAGACAGTTGAACATGATGGAATAAGGAGACCAGCGTTTGGACTTGAAGAATAAATTTGATGTAAGAAGAATAAATTTACCACTAAGAAGCCTAGTGCAACCTAGACAGAGTAGTTAGATCTATCCATTTACTGTAATGTATAAGAAATTCCATTCTGTAAAGCTAGAAAAAATGTAAACTATTTTTGGGGGGTTTTGGGATAAGACGGTACGTTGATTCTTGGTTGTGAGGTATGGAGAAAAGACACTATAGAGCAGAATTGCAAATGATCTTGGATTAAACAGTAGTGTTTGAAAGTGATTTTCTGATGAGAGAGTTGGAAAGATATATGTGTAAGCAATAGTCACACAGTAAAGGTAAATTGGAACCAGGAAGGTATAGTGTTAGTATGGAGAATTGGATAATGGAAGTGATCACTTATTGTAGCTATAAAGGAGTAAATGAGAATGATGAGAGTAGAAGCGGAGAAGAGGCAAATGCTTTTTTGTTGACCAGGCGGACATGAGTCTTTTTATAGTTCATTTATGACATATTTGTTTTTGATGTTGTTAATAGTTTATATATGACATGTCTGTTTTGACGTTGTTACTTATTTTAGAATGACTTATTATTATTTTGTTCTCTTCATTTATGTATTTCCTTATTTCCTTTCCTCACTGGGCTATTTTTCCCTGTTGGAGCCCATGGGCTTATAGCATCTTGCTTTTCCAACTAGGGTTGTAGCTTGGATAATAATAATAATAATAATAATAATAATAATTATAGTTGAAGCATGGACTAGATCTTGAACATGTTTCCTCGAGTGGGATCGGCGTCAACGACCTTAGATGTCAGGATGCCAGAAAACTCCTAATCAATCAAATCAAATCCCTGAGCGGAACATTGAGGCATCGTACCCTTCACAATGATTTAAACACAGGCCTTTCCCTCGATAATATAATTCTATCAAATCCAGCAGGAAAGACAGTTAAAATGCAATGAGCACTTATCATGATTTGGAAGGGGGGTGTCTTAATAGTACTACCGCGACTGAAAAATTTAAGAAAGGGAAAACACTGTAGATGGTTTCATTACCTTACTGCTAGCTTGTATCTTTTGAAAGGAAAGAAAGTTAGGGAAATTTTAATAAATATTGGGGTAAACATTGATATAAAGAGCCTCTGGAGAAGCTACAGTATGAACATCAGGGAGGTTCATAAAAAAGGGATTTTGACGAAGGAAAAATCTATTTCTGGGCGAGAGACCTGTGCCGCCCAGTGAACCCACCCTCTGCTCGCCCTCCATGTTGGACCCAAACTTGGGTGCTATGAGGAAGGACGTCATTAGCGCGGGTGGGCTTGTGGGTAGCGACGGTCAGTGGTGGACTTGGGACGGCTCCTCTTGATTTGGGGGATATTGACGAGGAGATATCTAATTAGTACGAGACCTCTGCATGTGATTTTCACGCCTGTTATATACCTTAGAAATGATGCTAAAGGAGCATTTCACTGGGCGGCACAGGTCAGAGCCCAGAAAATATCTATTGAGATGAACATTGTCGGACGATTGAGAAACTTAATTATGAATGGAAGTGCAGCATCTTCAGAGATTCAGTGATAGAGTTAGAATCTGTGAAAATATGCATGATTGTTTTGAGTTGATTTCAACACTGGAAAGAATGTAATTGGCTTAAGATTTTGGAGTTTTGTGGTGAATGAAGAGAGGGATGGACGTGAAATTACAGTCTAGGTAGGACTGAAAGTGATGGCAGAAAGCAGAGTCCTAGGATATCAAGAAAGGATACAAGTGTGTGTAAGATACAGGGGCAGGTGAATGAAGCAGTGTGTGTCTTGGAAGATTAGTGAACAGAGGTTTATGCTTAGAGTGCCAGTTGAAGGGGAATATGCCGCTGTTGTTTTTTTTAGCTTTTAGGTTTAGAGTCTGTCGCATAGATACACTTGGGCAGTAAGCTTTCTTACATTCACATGGATTCGATAAAAACTTGAAGATCAGGCCATAGAACTTCCGTTGTTTATACATACATACATATACCAAGGCACTTCCCCCAATTTTGGGGGGTAGCCGACATCAACAAATGAAGCAAAAACAAAAAAGGGGACCTCTACTCTCTACGTTCCTCCCAGCCTAACAAGGGACTCAACCGAGTTCGGCTGGTACTGCTAGGGTGCCACAGCCCACCCTCCCCCGTTATCCACCACACATGAAGCTTCATAATGCTGAATCCCCTACTGCTGCTACCTCCGTTGTTTATGATAGAAACAATTTAACAATACACAACCTATATGCGGTGTGAAATGTTGAATGCTTTCGAACAAACATGATAAAATGACTTCGGAGGTCCTGTAGAGAGTAGGGTTCCCCTGCTGTATAGGACCCGAAAAACAGCCCTTAAAGTAATAAAAGTACAGTACTTTAATCACACTGCATTCGTACTATTAAGCCTTGGTTGTTGTTGCATCTTTTGTAATTATATCTCACAGTTGCAGGGTTTCCAAAATGTTAATAAAGCAAAAATAACATCGTTTCCCATCCTTCCTGAGAAATGATGATTAAAATTGGGTCACCAAGCCACAAAGATTTTCAAAGTTTTAAGTTTTGAAGGCAGACCAACCCATTTTTTAATATCTTGTCGGAAAAGTTCTATTTATACATTTTGAAATGGAATCATTTGGCTTTTATGAGGTCCGTCATCAATAAAATTGCCCTGAAAATCCATGTGTGATTTTTGGAGAATCATGCTAACAAAAATTTGGTTAAATTAACATACAGAGCAAACCAAATTTTCTAAGTTTGAAACCTTTCTCTCAATGTCCAACCTCTTTTGAACATTTACCTCTTAGTGTAACAACATTAAAATAGATCTTTAACATATAAACAATAAAAAAAGAGACTTATATTTGACTGTTCAACATACAATCCTTTGCTGGAAGTTTGAACTTTTGAAGTTCGACCGATTCAACTACTCAATAAGGATGATCATTTTACAACTTGGTCACATCTGGAATAAACCAGACTCTGAAAATGGAGAACCTGGGATCATTGCCCACCAATTGATGCAATCCAAAGACCAAATAAGTAACTTCCAATTACTCAGATAGGACTGGGTAGCATTACACAAAGCAAAGAGAAGAGTATAGTAGGTATGGGAGTAATACCTACAAGTGGCGGTTCTCGCCCACCACTGAGTGCACATGTTGACGACTAATGAAAATGATGGGTGTTAACACTTGGGTGTTAAATGACCTCAAAGGTCCCAAGGCCTGGCTGTATAGCCCAAATTTACAAATTAAATCCAGTTAATAGCAAGAGATTCCCTGGTTCATTGGACATCAACTGACCTTGGCAGTGAATTTGGCCCGTGATTGTCAGTCATAGTTGGGGGGGTTTGTTAGAAAGCATTGGAGGGGGGAAAGAGTAAATAGTGATAATTGTTGATTGTTCCGTAACTGACATACAAACCACGCTATTTAATAGGGGTTATTACTTTCGGCGTAGCTGAAATGACGAGCCATTAGAATTTTAACGAGGGTTTACTACCCCACCGCTAGTTAGCGGGGGGTAGGGAGGGTAGCTTGCTACCACCCCCCCTCACACACCTGTGCTTGAGCTCACTTTGCTCTCGGCTCGGATGGTAGTAGGACGTGTCCGCTCTCACCTTCGCCTCTCTGACAGCCATTGATGTCTTTTTTCTTTCTCTCCTACAGGTTTGTGTGCGAAGTTGACCTCTGCAAAAATGCGCAAATGTCCTGGATTACCCGACCGCCCTTGTGGTACATTTATGTTGGCGATCGAGACAGACCCTCACACCCTTTGTCCTTACTGTAGGGGCCAGCGGTGTGATAGTAGTAATAAGTGTGGTGAGTGCAGGGAGTGGTCTACCTCCCAGTGGAAGAGGTTTACTTCTGCAACCTCTCAACCCGCAGTAGCTGAAGGCTTAGTTTCTCCCGGTCCTGCACAACCTACGAGGGAGAAACTAAGTCATAAGTGTCTCCTGCCGGTGATTCTCCCCCTCGGGGGAGTTCACTCACAGAGACTCCTCTTCTGAGGACTGCTGAAGGTCAGCTTGCTGACCCAACGGCCCCCAGAGGGCGTATTCGTCATAAGGCTCGCCTTCCTCTTCGCCGGAGAGGCCTTCCTTCACTTTATAAGACGGTGAGGAGGCGCCTCTTCAGTTCACCATCACCGTCGCAATCCGCTGCGGAGGAGCCTCGTCATCGATCTCTGACTGTTCCTGCTACTACCCTGGACCTCTCTGCGGATCGTTCGCGATCTCCTTCGGTGGAAGGTCGTCCTTACAAAGGGCACGCCGACCTTCCACTCGTCAGACCTGCTGACCTGCTGTCGCCGTTCCTGGCTGCTGATGAACTTTATGCGCCAACCAAACCTGTTTTAAAAAAAACAGGCACCAGTCCCTTCGGGGCAACAAGGGCGTACGCGCAAATTACCGCATACATCCCTTACGCGCCGTGCCAAGCATGCACGCCAACGTTCTCCTAACCTCCGGAGATAGCGCGTCAGCGCTCACCTGCTGCTGCCATTCATGAGTTAGCGTGCCAGCGCTCACCTGCTGCCGAGGTTCATGATAAAGCGCGCCAGCGCCCAGCTGCTCGCTAGCGCGCCACTACGCGCCCTCAACCTGCTGCGTGCCATGAGCGCCAGTGCTCTCCTGCGCGCTAGCATTCACCAACGCGCCAACGCTCTCCTGCGCACCAGCGCTCTCCGCGCCAACAATCTCCTGCGTGCCCACGATCTTTAGATCGTGGTAGGTAGTAGGTTGGCCAGGGCACCAGCCGGCCGTTGAGATACTACCGCTAGAGAGTTAGGGGGTCCTTTGACTGGCCAGACAGTACCATATTGGATCCTTCTCTCTGGTTACGGTTCTTTCCCTTTGCCTACACAGACACCGAATTGTCTGGCCTATTCTTTACAGATTCTCCTCTGTCCTCATACACCTGACAACACTGAGATTACTAAACAATTCTTCTTCACCCCAGGGGTTAACTACGGCAATGTAATTGTTCAGTGGCTACTTTCCTCTTGGTAAGGGTAGAAGAGACTCTTTAGCTATGGTAAGCAGCTCTTCTAGGAGAAGGACACTCCAAAATCAAACCATTGTTCTCTAGTCTTGGGTAGTGCTATAGCCTCTGTACCATGGCCTTCCACTGTCTTGGGTTAGAGTTCTCTTGCTTGAGGGTACACTCAGGCACACTGTTGTATCTAGTTTCTCTTTCTCTTGTTTTGTTGAAGTTTTTATTGTTTATATAGGAAATATTTATTTAAATGTTGTTACTATTCTTAAAATATTTTATTTTTCCTTGTTTCCTTTCCTCACTGAGCTATTTTCCCTGTTGGGGCCCCTGGGCTTATAGCATCCTGCTTTTCCAACTAGGGTTGTAGCTTAGCATTTAATAATAATAATAATAATCTGGGTGCGGTAGGGGAGTCTAGGACTTTCCCTACTCGCCAGCGCTCGCCAACGTGCCGTCGGTCTTCACCTGCGCGCCAACCCTCGCCACCGCACCATCCCTCGCCAGCGCGCGAATCCATGAGGATGCGCGCCCACGCTCATCTCCCACAGCAGCAACGCATCGCCAGCCGAATGTGTGCCCACAGGAAGCGCGCCAACGAGCGCCGGTTCCAGCTGCGCGCCAGCGCGCAATGGATATCTCCCCTGCGCGCGTGCGCCCGAGGATATCTTCGGGGAAGCACGATCTCTCTCTCCTGCACGGGCTCTTCATCCTGATCTTGCGTGCCCGTGCGTGCACGAACATTCACCCTCGCACGCGCGAGCGCACAAACAGCTTCCTGCGCACTCTCCTACGTCCCATCGCTCACCCGCGCGCGCCCTCGCAATCGCCCTCGCGCCAGCAGTCTCCCACCCCAGGTATTCCCCACCACGCGAGCGCCGACGCGCTCCCCAGCGCGATCGCCAATATCCTTCCACGCGCGAGGCTGCAGGACAGCGCGCGGCAAGGTCGCCTTGGTTTGGGGCACTTATCAGAGCGTTCACGCAGGCTGTCAAGCCTGTTCTCTCTGATTTGGGCCACAAATCCTTAGCTGCGTCTACCCCCCGAAGAGAAAAAGAGGAGTTTCAGACGCGGTGACTTCTCCGAGGACTAAGCTGTCTCCTCGTAAGCCTTCGAGGCAGACCCCCTCCCCCCACAGACTTTTTCTCCTTCTCCTTCGGACGAGGATTACCTGTCGTCAGGCGAGTCACGTGAGGTGGGACGTTCCTCCATCGCACCAATGAGGGAAACCCCACCTTGCGCTGGAAAGTCTTCTCGGGTAGGGGCGGAGAAGAGCTTACCTCCGTCGTTGTTGGAGTCCTGCATCCCTCCCAGGAGGGAGTCGAAGGATTCAAGACAGTACCGAAGTCCTCGTCAAGACTTAGAACGGAGCCAGCCAGTCACTCGGAGAACGTCCGCGAGTCTCCTCAAGAAGAGCCTTTGGGGACAGTAGACTTCGCTGCTAGTCCTTCCGGAGGAGAGCTGCAGGAGTCAGAACATGCCTTTTGGCAGGTTCTGACCCTTATGAAGACTCTCAATGGGTTTACTGACCCAGAGATTCCTCCCCAAGAGGGCAAAGAAGAGCCTTGTTTAGCTCTTCCCCTTCACCATTCTTTGGAAGAGCTTACCTGGGAGTCCCTCTTGAGAGGCTCTCCAACCGGCAGGTCTCATTCTCGGCGACCGAGATCCTTAATCAGGAGAAGGTTGCAAAGTGTGCCATGCAGGCCACTTCATGGCTGGATATCTGGCTAGGGACCTTAGGTATCCTGATACGTTCGGAGGATTTATCCAAAGAATGTACCAAGGAAGCAATGGAGACCTTTCTACTCTCAGGCACTCGCCTGCGCACTCTCCTACTTGTGGGCAAACACCATCCTGAAACGTCGGGATGCGGTGTCTGAGAGGTTCCACCAGAAGGTCCCTAGCACCGAGATAAGCAGGCTCAGACATTCTTCCGTGATGGGAATAAACCTGTTTGAGCCTAAGGACGTGGAGCAGGCTGCTGAGGGGTGGAGGAAGTCCCACCAAGACTCCCTCCTGCATAGGGCTTTGACATCCAAGCCCTATAAGCCTCCAGCACCCCACAACGGCAGCGAAGACAGTGGTATCTAATTCCTTTCCTGTCAAAGACAGGAAAGGCAAGAAGCCCTCCAGGGGAGGGAAGAATCCTAGAGGGAGCAGCCGAGGCCACAAATGCTAGGATTGGCAGTCCCCCTGCATGTCCACCAGCGGGGGGATGCCTTCAAAGTTGCACAGACAGGTGGCAGCAATTCGGGGCTGATCCCTGGATGATTTCCGTAATCAGTCAGGGATATCACATCCCGTTCACATCTCTACCTCCCCTGACAACGAATCCAGTGTCGTTGAGCTCTCTTGCCATGGGATCAGCAAGGGGGCAGGCCTTTCGGGCAGAAGTCCAGACCATGTTGAAGAAGGGCGCTCGCCAGGAGGTCCTCGACGAGTCCCCAGGCTTCTTCAGTCGACTCTTTCCTGTAAAGAAGGCGTCTGGAGGCTGGAGACCAGTCATCGACCTCTCGGCTCTGAACAAGTTTGTCAAGCAAACTCCGTTCAGCATGGAGACCGCAGACTCTTTCCAGATTTCGAGTCTTCGTTCTGTAACAGATGACCCAGACCATCTACTGTGTCCAGTAAGGAGTCCATCCTCAGGTGCAAGCATTGTTTGTTAGCACTGGGAGGACTAAGAGGAGGGTTACCAAGAACACCATCTCGGCATGGATTCGAAGGGTGATCCATCTGTCCCTGAATCCAGACCCTCCTCCATCACGACACCCTAGAGCACATGATGTCAGGTGCGTAGTTACGTCTCTGGCCTTCAAGAAGAATTTCCCAGTGACGCAGGTTCTTCAAGCTGGGGTGTGGAAGCGTCTGACGACCTTCACAGCCCACTACCTGCAAGACGTGACCCACAGGAGGCTCGATACGTTCTCTATCGGCCCTGTGGTGGCTGCACAACAGCTGGTTTAGAACCTCAGGCTCCTTAGTGGACAAGTAGCAGAAGGTTGAGGGCATTGTTACCTGGTCATAGTCTCTCTCTTGGGGAAACCAGCATCCTGGGTTCTCTGCTCAGCTGACCTCAAACCACTGCTGGTAAACCATGTTTCTTTGTGTTCCTAGTATTAAGATAATACTGTCACGTCCCCATATCCTGACGAGGTGGTATTGGGAGAGTCCTAGCCTAAAATTTCCATCTACAGGACTACAGGTCAACTTCCTAGGACGAGTCACACTATACTTCACACACAGCTTGCGTAGGCCGCAGTCCTTGCGTAGCAAGGTTCTAGCGAGGTGCAGGGACTCCTTATTGTTGAGTGCTGACACACTCAAATAATGAGTCCCCGGGCAAAGCCAAAAGCCAGTACTGGCCGGGACTTTCCACCCTTCCTAATGGGTGAATCACCCCTATTAAATAGCATGGTTTGTATGTCAGTTATGGAACAAATGACAAATTCGTAGATAATTTGTATTTTTCCTAACTATACAAACCTTAGCTATTTAATCAAACTTGCCCGCCAGCCCTATCCCCCTTGAAGTCCTACCTCCAAGCAAAGTGAGCTCAAGCACAGGTGTGTGTGAGGAAGGGGTAGCAAGCTACCCTCCCTACCCCTCGCTAACTAGCTATGGGGTAGTAAACCCTCGTTAAAATTCTAATGGCTCGTCATTTCAGCTACGCCGAAAGTAATAATCCCTATTAAATAGCTAAGGTTTGTATAGTTAGGAAAAATACAAATTATCTACGAATTTGTCATATTGATTTTATGTTTAATAAAGCAAAGGTTTGTTTTACTTTATCATTATAAATTGACTTACTATTTGTAAGTCTTTTTTTTTATTTAATTGTAACCTCAAAGTGTTGTCATACGTTGAACTCTACAGTCACAAGAAGATTGTTTATTTTGACTGGAAATTATTATATATTACACCCAAATCAATTTGATAATTATTGAAAGCTTAGAAGAGTATTCTTGTCGGTGGCCAGACACCAAGATAACAGCGTAAAGCTTCTGGATGTTCCTACTTTTTACAGCCTCTGACCGAAGGACATGAAGTTTGTAATCATGGTTTGGAATATCGCATTTATTTACGTCACCACTGGTCTGTATTGCGTTGCATAAAGATTTTCCATCTCTGTTATGATAGCAGAGTGAGTTTTATGTCTTGAATCTGTATAACACAATCTGTATCGTTGTCGTAACCGAGATTGGAAGGAGACGTTGAGTGCAAAAGTTTTAGACGTGTTCAGTGTAGATTTAATATGAGAAAAAGTACGGTACCTTGACCTCATGTCTGTATGTAACTGTGAATGAAGAGGAAAATATAATGGATCAGGATTTACTGTCGTGTCAGTTCCATACGAAGAACAAGAAAGTCAATTTCCCCTTTTGAGTACATTTAGCATCAAATCAGTAAACGTTCTTTGGTAGTGTGTGGTATGACCTACGTAGTTGACTGTGAGGTACAAGACGTGCCTTGTCTCACTGCATTTTTTCTCACGGTCGCACAAGGTAGTGCTTGCCTCGTAGGAGAACCTTCTGAAAACCTCCAGGACAAAAAGCTGCTCTCTGACCCTCTTGCAGGCCTACCACTGTATGATACACCTCTACAGCCACACTTGGCTAATCCCTCTGCCTCTACACCTCACTGTACAAAAGCCACTGTACAATTTTGGCATCTCCGGTGTTTTTTAGTAATGCCAGTCACATTTCTTCGTAGCCTCACCTAGAAGTGGAGTCATTTCCTCGGAACGGATACGGAGCCACGTCCGGGGAAATGGGTGCAATTTACGCGGAAAATCCGGGAAAGGTGCAGTCTGTACATTCTCTGCATGCAGACAGAAAGCATGATGTGGAAAAGAAGTTTTGAGGAATTTTTAAGATGAGAAGAATGATCAGATATTTTTTTCCCTCTGTTGAATGCCGTAGCATGATGCATATAACAGGTCATTAGATTTACTTGATGTTATACAAAGGAGATTCGCTGCTATGATCAAACGTCAAGATGACTGCTGCAGTATGTGGAGTGATCTTGTACCACGGAAGATATGTAGCGTGTTAATCACTTTATTTTCATATTTCCAATAGAAATTGTAATGTGTATACAGTTTTGATCAAATTTTTTTTTTTAATTTAGTACAGAAAAGAATGAGTGAGAGTGAAAGAAATGAAGGCCAATTTAGTTTCATATCTCACCCGCTTCTTATATTTTGCACCCTCTTCAGCATGACATACACAGCACGTACATTGATGAGGCATCTACATACAGAATTGGCAATTCCCTTACATTGAAGATGTGTTTATTATAATATCATGTGCTTTTCTTGACTAGTCTTTTCTGGCCAGTTAACTGAAATGCAAGTGTAAGGAATTATCTGTAAGCATTAATATTTATGGGGTTATGATGCATTTGGGAATTGTAGGCCACAGGCATCCTGACGGGAATAGGATATAAGTCCCACCACTTAAAATGGTCGTAGAGCAAGGGGTGGGGGTGGGGGGGCTTTCGAAGTTTACCTTTTTGTTTTCACCGCTTTCACCGCACCGAGACCTGAAGTTGAGACGAGCTGAAATGAATGCGAATTTGCTCGAGTGACTCAGTATATAAACGAGTAATTTCATTGGTTTGTGAGAAGATTCACGTCACGCCTGAGAAATCGTAACAACTTCAGACAACTCGGTATCAAAATTTCTGTGACAGGGACTGAATAAAGAGGAAACTGGTCATTTGTTTTGCTTTTCCGCCTCCAAATGCTTGAGGAAAGTTCCCACAAAGTAAAAAAAGAATTTAATCTAAAGATGGCCAAAATGTTCATTATGCTCTCGAGCAGCCATGTGACTTTTCATCTAGTTATTTGCTTCCTTTCCTTCTGACAATGAGTTCATAAGGTGGCCTTTACTACTGTGGATGTTCCTCCTCTTGTTCCAGACGGAAAGGAAGCGTCCAAGTGGTCCTCTGGGTACGGGTGGAGGCAGCACCTGTGGTGGGGGCTTGGGCGATGTGGCAGCCGCTAACAGGAACTCCCACGAACTGGTGTCTTGTGCCAACTGTGGCAACTCTCAGTGCTCACATGCCAACGCACCAAATAATTGTCCCAATGGAGAGGTACGCACATTTTTTTCCTTTTTTCACTTGACCGTTCTATGCATTGAACTAACTCGATAAGCGAAACGAATAGCGAACATTTTTTTTATACATTTGATTAGAGAGCAGGTGAGATCAAGGACTCCGATGCCCAGTATATACCAGAACCTGCTGTTGTGACCTAGCTGTGAAAAGAGTGTTGACCATGCATGTTCTCATTTCTGTTCTAGGACTAGGACTAGTGCAAGCACAGATATCAATGTTCATGTGTGTTGGTGTATGTACATGTGATGTTTAATATATATTGCTTTTCTGTCTTAATACATTTTTATTTCAGAGTCTCCCGTAAACACCGTGCATTCCTCCCAGGGTCTCCCAACTCTCCCATTCTTGAATTAAATTGGTTTTGGTTCGTTGTTACAATTTTATTGAATGTCGCGTTGTTGAAAAGGACATTTTATATGTAAGATACATTTAGAATTATAATCCTTTTCCTTTGCTTTACATCTTAGTTATATTTTTTTTTTTTTAGTTTTTTTTTTGCCATGATTCTATTACTGTATGTTTACGTACTTTTTTTCAATATTAAACTTACCCGATAATCATGTAGCTGTCAACTCCGTTGCCCGACAGAATTCTATGGAGGGATACGCCAGCTATCACAATACTAGAAGGGGGTGTACTTACCAGCGCCACCTGTGGCCAGGTACTCAAGTACTTCTTGTTGACACCTCCTCAATTATTCCTCTGTCGTGCTTCCGGCAAGACGTTCTTGGGATACGCTTATGTTCTTGGAGTATTTTCACGACTTTGGTGAAGTATTTCTCTTTGATTTCGGCTGTCGCTTTACTGGAAACTTCTATTTTAGCTTAGTTAGCTTTTGGAATTAATTTGATTAATTTTGGTGACGAAGAGAGTATGAACTCTCGTTCACCTTTCAATGGCCGACCCTTCCCTTAGACGGAAGTGTTGGTGTCTAAGAGAGTATAGACTCTCTTTCTTAATTTTGCTTAACAAAAGTTATAGATTTATTTTATATCTCTCCGCCTCTTATAGGCCTCTTCGATTAACTTCCTTTTATTATAAACTTATTAAAATTAATTTTTATATTTGTTTATATTCGACCTTCCTAATAGTAGGCGGTCTTTTCTTGGTACCGAAGTTAATTATCGTGAGCCCGTCATTTCGGTTTTACCTGTTAACATATTATGCTATTTTAAAGGTCTTTGAAAGAATTTCTTTGATAGTCTCGTACTTTTTCAAAGTTGAACTAACGTTTTGTTTGTCTCGGCAGTTGTTGACGTTCAGAACGTTTCAACTTGCACTCTATCGTTACGATAGAGAAAGAATGTTCACGGTTTCACATTGCAGTAAGAGTAACCGTGTCTAGCGTTTTGTTCATTCTTTCTTAACTTAATGGTTTTGATCCTAATAAGGAACTTTTCTTTTTGGGAAATATTTCAGTTTTTTCCTTTAACAATAATATGTTTTAACGATATATATGATTGGGCTCTTCTCTCAGGTTCTAAGTCAAGAGAGAGAGAGAGAGAGAGATAGAGACGGAGGGAGAAAGAGGATAAACGTTTCCCTCAAGCCTGCCAGGCGTACGAGTAACGTCGTTATCGTTTTGCTCTTATCCCTAGTCTCTTTAGGGGAAGAAACTAAACGTTTCTAGAGTGATCTAGTGTTTAGTCTCTTTCCAGCCACTGAATTTTCTTTCATTAGATTTTTCTGTTACATTGTAATTCTGTTTTCGCAATTATTAACTTTTGAGAAGGATAGAATTGCGTGTTTCAGGTACAAACCACTTAAAGTTTCGAGTTCAGTGAAATAAGTGCAAACAGAAATCAAAGTGATAAGTGATTGATGTCAGTGTTATGCGTGAGGGTACTTTTGTGCGCGCCAGTCGTCCTCCCAGTCCGGGACCTCTTGCAAGCTCCCAAGCCCAGGGGAGAAGCAATGTCGAAGGGCAAAAGGGTTCGGCAGGCCTTGATTGACGCACAGAAGTATCCTCGGTGGTTGTGGGCGTGTCTTACCGAGACCGTCACTCCCACCCGCAGACGATTGAGCCCTTATTTTGCTCGTCTGCAGAAGAGATTTAGAGGAGAAAATAAAGGCAGAGTAACGCTGGTCTCAGGTCTCTAGACCTCTTAAACGTAAAGTCCAGACCTATGCCAGACGTACGAAGTAAAGTTCAACAACCCGGATGCAGTCATTGGGTTAGCGCTGACTCTCCTCAGTCATCATTTTGTCGGGTTGAGAGTGCGCCTACACTCCCCCCCGCCTATGCTCGCTCCGCCTGATCGCAGTACCACCTGCCAGGCGTACGATGTTGTGGACTCTACTACAGTCCATGCAGCACAGCTTTCGGACCTGATGCGTGAGTGTCGTGCTGAGAGTGTTGCACCTCCTCCTCCTGCACCGGTGGTGCACCAACCGCCTGCACCCGTTCAGCCTGTGCTGCACCCGCCTGCACCGGTGGTGCACCAACCGCCTGCACCCGTTCAGCCTGTGCTGCACCCGCCTGCACCGGTGGTGCACCAACCGGCTGCACCCGTTCAGCCTGTGCTGCACCCGCCTGCACCGGTGGTGCACCAACCGGCTGCACCCGTTCAGCCTGTGCTGCACCCGCCTGCACTCGCTGCACCCAGTCGCAGCACCATCTGCCAGGCGTACGATGTTGTGGACTCTACTACAGTCCATGCAAGCACAGCTTTCGGACCTGTTGCGTGAGTATCGGGCTGAGAGTGTTGCACCTCCACCTGCACCCTTTCAGCCTGTGCTCAACCCGCCTGCACTCGCTGCACCCAGTCGCAGCACCATCTGCCAGGCGTACGATGTTGTGGACTCTACTACAGTCCATGCAAGCACAGCTTTCGGACCTGTTGCGTGAATGTCGGGCTGAGAGTGTTGCACCTCCACCTGCACCCGTTCAGCCTGTGCTCAACCCGCCTGCACTCGCTGCACCCAGTCGCAGCACCTTCTGCCAGGCGTACGATGTTGAACCTCTTTCTGTGTTCGCTGTTCCCAGTGTTGTTCAGCCTCAGCCTTCTTTAAGGCAACCTTCGGTTTGGGATCAGGAGGATTACTCCACTCTTCCTCCTCCTCCCCTGGCTGCTCCACCGGTGGTGCAACTCTCGGTGGAGGTACAACCTCTTCCACCTGTGAGTCAGTCTCCTCAGCTGCTGCACCGAGCTCAACCCGTGCACCCTGTTCCTGCACCTCAGACACCTCTGCTTGCGGGAACTTTACCTTGTTCTGCGCAACCTCGGTCTCTTCACGCTCCACTCATTACACAGGAACAGGAACTTTCTGCACCTTCCACTGTTGTTGTTCCAGCTCGTTCTGACTCTGCTGTTCAGCATACCTTACCTCCATTTTCAAACCATGGCAAAAATATGAATCATGAGTTATGAATGTAAGGTAAACATTATGTTGATTTTTAAACCCCATGCAAG
Source organism: Palaemon carinicauda (assembly GCF_036898095.1). Lineage (NCBI taxonomy): Eukaryota > Metazoa > Arthropoda > Malacostraca > Decapoda > Palaemonidae > Palaemon > Palaemon carinicauda. The sequence continues at coordinate 153,676,040 of NC_090727.1, forward strand.
CATGCATAAAGCACTCTAGCACTGGTCATGGAATTTCTAAGAATGTTAAACGCCATGCACACGCTCTGCTTTCCTTACAGCAGGCTCTGCTTACTACATGCTCAGCATTCAGCATGCTCTGCATTCAGCATGCTCTGCATACAACATGCTCTGCATACAGCATGCTCTGCATTCAGCATGCTCTGCATACAACATGCTCTACATACAGCATGCTCTGCATACAGCATACTCTGCATTCATCATGCTCTGCATACCTTACCGCATGCTTCTCAACATATCTTGGGTTGTTGCCAACTCACTAGACTGTCAAGCAGTTTCATAACGTTGCCTTCTAGTCTGCTGCTTTTGCACCAGTGAACCCTCACTCAGAGAACTTAGCTTTTCTAGGATAAGGTCCCTGTAGATGAGAAAGTTCTTTTCTCCCTCCTTCTGATATTCCCTTGAGGACTCTGTCATTTGGAGGGAGCCTTTAGCTGCATAACCTCTTATGGACTTTTATTTAAGCATTACATGCTTACAGGGAAGGTAATGGTTCCACTTCAGCCGCTAATCCCGTCTGTTACCACACCTGCTCCCATAGACCTTGAGCTGTGTTGCATGACATGCAGTCCAAGCTTAGTCCTTGTTAGAGGATTTTTTTTTGTTTACGGAGTCAATGTGTCACGGGGAAGACGTTCAACAACCAACAGAAGGGACTTGTTGTGACGCAGTGCGGCAACCTCAGCAACCCGTTAAGGAGTTGTCTGTACGACCCAGATAGTCTAGACAGATTCGGGTTGTCACTGTACTTCCTCGCTTGCCCATGATTGACAGTTTACAGACTGTGCAGCAGTATCATGATCTTGTGTCCGGCTCCGTCAGACGACTGGCTTTTAAGAGCTCCCACAAGTCGTCGCTGTCTGGAGATTTTCAAATGGACTATGGATCTGACCAAGGAACTGGGCCTCCTGGTCAATTTTGAGGAGTCTCAGCTGGTTCCATCCCAGACCATTGTTTCCTTGGGTATGGATCTTCAGAGTCGAGCTTTTCGGACTTGTCCGTCGGCCCCAAGGATCTTCCAAGCCCTAGAATGCATCCAGAGCATGCTGAGAAGGAACCGATGCTTAGTCAGGCAGGGGATGAGTCTAACAGGGACACTTTCATCGCTGGCCCTGTTCATCGAGTTAGGGAGACTTCACCTCCGCCCCCTTCAGTATCATCTAGCTGCTCACTGGATAAAGGACTTGACGCTAGAGACGGGCTCAGTTCCTGTTTCCGAAGAGATGAGGTCTACTCTAACGTGGTGGAAGAACAGCATTCTTCTCAAGGAAGGTCTACCTTTGGCTGTTCAGACCCCCGACCACCGTCTCTTATCGGACACGGGCTGGGGTGCGACACTGGACGGACAGGAATGCTCGGGAACATGGAATCAGGAGCAAAGGACACTTCACATCTATTGCAAGGAGTTGTTGGCAGTTCATCTGGCCTTGATAAACTTCAAGTCCCTCCAGCTTAACAAGGTGGTGGAGGTGAACTCAGACTACACCACAGCCTTGGCTTACATCTCCAAGCAGAGAGGGACTCATTCGAGGAAGTTGTTCAAGTTCGCAAGGGACCTCCTCATTTGGTCAAAGATCGAAAGCTCACGCTGGTAACGAGGCTCATTCAGGGCGATATGAATGTCATGGCAGATCGCCTCAGCCGTAAGGGTCAGGCCTTCCCCACAGAGTGGACCCTTCACAAGAATGTTTGCAGCAGACTTTGGGCCCTGTGGGGTCAGCCAACCATAGTTCTATTCGCTACCTCGATGACCAAGAAGCTCCTCTTGTATTGTTCTCCGATTCCAGACCCAGCAGCAGTTCGCGTGGATGCCTTTCTGCTGGATTGGTCCCATCTCAACCTGTATGCATTCCCGCCGTTCAAGATTGTCAACAGGGTACTTCAGAAGTTCGCCTCTCACAAAGGGACACGGTTGACGTTGGTTGCTCCCCTCTGACCCGCGAGAGAAGGGTTCACCGAGGTACTGCAATGACTGGTCGACGTTCCCAGGACTCTTCCTCCTAGAGTGGACCTTCTGCGTCAACCTCACGTAAAGAAGGTACACCCAAACCTCCACGCTCTTCGTCTGACTGCCTTCAGACTATCGAAAGTCTCTCAAGAACTAGAGGCTTTTCGAAGGAGGCAGCCAGAACGATTGCCAGAGCAAGGACGACATCCACTCTCAGAGTCTATCAGTCTTAATGGGAAGTCTTCCGAAGCTGGTGCAAGGCCAATGCAGTTTTCCTCAACCAGTACCACTGTAACCCAGATTGCTGACTTCCTGTTACATCTAAGGAACGTAAAATCCCTATCAGCTCCTACGATCAAGGGTTACAGAAGTATGTTGGCAGCGGTTTTCCGCCACAGAGGCTTGGATCTTTCCTCCAACAAAGATCTACAGGACCTCCTTAGGTCTGTTGAGACCTCAAAGGAACGTCGGTTGTCCACTCCAGGCTGGAATCTAGACGTGGTCCTAAGGTTCCTAATGTCATCAGGATTTGAACCGTTCCAATCAGCCTCTTTTAAGGACCTCACATTAGAAACTCTTTTCCTCGTGTGCTTAGCAACAGGTAAAAGAGTAAGTGAGATCCACGCCTTCAGCAGGAACATAGGTTTCACATCTGAAACGGCTACATGTTCCTTGCGGCTCGGTCTTTTTGGCTAAAACGAGCTTCCTTCCCGTCCTTACCCTAAGTCGTTCGAGATCCCAAGCCTGTCCAACATGGTGGGGAACGAACTAGAGAGAGTACTTTGCCCTGTTAGAGCTCTTAAGTACTATCTAAGAAGGTCAAAACCATTACGAGGACAATCAGAAGCCTTATGGTGTGCTATCAAGAAGCCTTCTCTACCAATGTCTAAGAACTCAGTTTCTTACTACATCAGGCTTCTGATTAGAGAAGCAAATTCTCATCTGAAGGAAGAAGACCTTGCTTTGCTGAAGGTAAGGACACATGAAGTGAGAGCTGTGGCTACTTCAGTGGCCTTCAAACAAAACCGTTCTCTGCAGAGTGTTATGGATGCAACCTATTGGAGAAGCAAGTCAGTGTTCGCATCATTCTATCTCAAAGATGTCCAGTCTCTTTACGAGTACTGCTACACCCTGGGTCCATTCGTAGCAACGAATGCAGTAGTAGGCGAGGGCTCAGCCACTACATTCCCATAATTCCATAACTTTTTAACCTTTCTCTTGAATACTTTTTATGGGTTGTTCGGTCGGCTAAGAAGCCTTCCACATCCTTGTTGATTTGGCGGGTGGTCAATTCTTTCTTGAGAAGCGCCGAGGTTAAAGGTTGTGATGAGGTCCTTTAGTATGGGTTGCAGCCCTGTATACTTTAGCACCTTTGGGTTGATTCAGCCTCCAAGAGGAACGCTGCGCTCAGTAAGGAAGACGAACTTAAAAAAGAGACAGAGTAACGGTTCAATTCGACTTCCTTACCAGGTACTTATTATTTCATTGTTATTTGAGATAACTGTTATATGAAATATGGGATACTTAGCTATCCTTTAATCTTGTACACTGGTTTTCACCCACCCCCCTGGGTGTGAATCAGCTACATGATTATCGGGTAAGTTTAATATTGAAAAATGTTATTTTCATTAGTAAAATAAATTTTTGAATATACTTACCCGATAATCATGATTTAATTGACCCTCCCTTCCTCCCCATAGAGAACCAGTGGGACCGAGGAATAATTGAGGAGGTGTCAACAAGAAGTACTTGAGTACCTGGCCACAGGTGGCGCTGGTAAGTACACCCCCTTCTAGTATTGTGATAGCTGGCGTATCCCTCCATAGAATTCTGTCGGGCAACGGAGTTGACAGCTACATGATTATCGGGTAAGTATATTCAAAAATTTATTTTACTAATGAAAATAACATTTTTCAATTCAAGAACAGTTTTTGCATATTGTTAGAATAATAAGAGTGAAAACTCTTCAGATTTTGGTAGGAATTCTAAGGCCTCAATATTTGAATACTAATCAAATGTTCTTGAGCATTATAGTATGGGCCTTTTAAGCCATGTATGCTGTATATGTCGTCTTTTATTTTCGAATTGATTTCACGTTCATCGGAAAAGAGTTATATTTCACCGCAGCTGAATGAGGATTTTTATCTTACATTTAACTTGACAAAAGTTGAGTAAGAATCGTATTCTACTACAGCTAAACGAGACATTTTTTATTACAATGAACTTTGCTTTCATATTTAGTTAATTTTTGTGCTCGTGTGAGATTAGAACGTTCAGTGGAATTATTAAACTGTAATTTTATATTGTACTAATAGGTAATTTAGTAATTTACGTACAGCACAGCTGGTTGACCATCAGAGAGTACCTACTAAGCAGGATAGTATGGCTTTGTACGTTGAAACACTATAAGGGCTTTTAGCTACTGTGCGCCTAGACATTATGATAAACTGCCAACTGAAATGAAGGACCTAAAGGGAGCAATTGAATTTAAGAAGAAACTAAAGACATCACTTTTCACAAGATCATATGATTTGGAAGATGCTACAATAAAAGATTTGTATAAGTTATAATGAAAATGTTTCGTTAGATGATTAATATGGACCCGCCCGAGAAGTAGTTCACTAGACTTCAGTGGAGGGTTGGATTTAAACCCAAAACAAGTAAAACAAGTATAAACATACTTATTCCTAAAGAAAAACCATTTGCTACGTGTAAGAAAATGTGTCTACAATAACTGGCTTCGTCTTTTACTGCTAAACATCCCGCAAAATAAATTTTACAAACTATCGAAGATCTTAGAACCGCTACTGAGATGGCCAAAGCATTAAGTACAGAGTAGATTCTTTACGAAGTAAACTCATCATTATGAAAATTCTACTGAAATCTCCACTGAATAGCCAATGTAAAAGTTGAAGCTTAATACATGAGAAAACTTAACACTTCCCTAAAAGCATACGATTAAACACTTGATACAGAAGCAAAAGGGGTTAGACTTTGCCAGGCAATCTTGCTTACCACAAATTAAGATTCATGATAACGCTTTGAAACTATTTTGCTTTTTGCTCGACATATAATTTGTCAGCCATTAAGATGACTGTTGACTACTATTCAACAATATGCAGTATACATCTATATCATTATTATGTAAATAATCATTTCCACAATAATGCCTTCATTTCCCATGATGGGTTTTAATTAATTTCAAAGCAAAATTTATCGTTACCTAAGTGAATGTATTACAGACGTTTCAAAAATTTCAGTATCCAATGAGAAACTATTTAGAATTCTGGATATTTTTATAAATCCGTCTTTGTCTCTCTTCAAGTCAGTTAAATCTAGATGATTATCAGTACTGTATTGTAATTTCTCGACTGATAGATCTTGAACAATACTGCGAGGCATCTACTCTGTGGTCTTCACAGAGGATTTCTAACAAGATTCAGCTATGAGCAACTTGGAGAATGCTGTGAAATCTAACTTAGGCTGATTCTACTTTAATCTCTTCTTCTTTGTCTGCATCTTTTCCCACATCTATGTGGGGTCGATGTTTCTGGCCAGCGTTCTCCATATACCTCTGTCCCACACTTCATCACCAGTTAATCGCTTTGATCGAAGGTCATCCTTGATACAGTCCACCCACTTTCGCCTTTGGTCTCCCTCTCCTTCTCGTTCCCTGTACTTTATTCCATGGTACATAAATCTTCAACTATTTTCGCCACTACCTTTTACATCCACAATTAAAACCCTATATGATTATTAAAGTGTTCATTTTGCTAATTGTTGCTACAGGGCTGACATTAGATGACATTTCTACCCTTTGTAATGATGTTTATGATTACTGTGTCATATGTTTGAAAATTACTCTAAACATACATTTTCATAGCTTTGATTTTTCAAGAACATTTTAACTCTTGTGTTTCCAATTCTTTGGAAGTTATTCTTGTAAAGTTTAAAGGCTGCTCATGAATGGCAGAGGCAAAGGATAGTGGCAATGCCCTAGCAGGACAATGACCTAGGGACTGACCATATACTCAGCAGGTAGATCCATAGGATCCTTCAAATCCCCCATCCTTAGGTCACAAGGATCGTGAGGTCGCAAAACTACGAGAAACCATCTAGCTAGGGCTTGTCTCGAACCGCCGTCCATCAGATCACCAGGCAGGGATGTTTGCTATAGGCTGCCACGACCCATTTGATTTTAGGCGATTTCAAGTGTTCAGGCACCGAAGACTTGTATACTCTTGATGTTTAAGTACAGTTTGCTGCTTTTAGAAAGCTTTTTAGGTTTTTTATTATGCGTTTCATAATGTTATATAGGAGGAACATTTGTCGTACGACTGCCCGTATGTCTTTATCTTCCCTTTCTTTGTGTTTTTATTATCACCATTAAAAAGAATCCTTTATTTAACGCTTCAGCTGCCGTTGTGTCGCCCCTTTTGGGGCTTCAGTACTGAAGAATTGTCAAACCTTGGAATACTGTGGGTTATGTATGAAAATTGGGGTAAACCCCTATATGAAAACCTCTGTTGATTTTCTTTGGTTTGGAATGGTCTCTATGTCTCTGGCTAACACAGCTTTATTCTCTCTCTCTCTCTCTCTCTCTCTCTCTCTTTCTCTCTCTCTCTCTCTCTCTCTCTCTTGTTTACCTCTGGGAAATTGGTTCTATAAAAGCTAATTCACCCATCATAAAGCAACTCTTAATTGCTCTTTAGAATTGAATTTACTTTATGCATACATTCCCTCTCGGTCTCTTGGCGTCAGGAGAAATTAAATAATTCATCCTGTGAGATTAATTATTTTAGAATTTAACTTTGTCTCCATCATAGGTTTCTTGAAACAGGCAATTTTCTTTGTCAGTGCAGCAAATTCCACAAATGGAGAGGCGTCCCTCCTTCTCCAACCTATTCTACAGATGGAGAAGCATCCCACAATTGGTAGTACTGTACTTTAGGAGGGATTACTTTAAAGATATTAATGCAATCCATGGGCTCTCAAATCCGACCTCACGGAGAGAGAGATTTGGTTTATGTTCTTCGTTCATCACCAGTGAAATAAAAGGGATTTTGACGAAGGAAAAATCTATTTCTGGGCGAGAGACCAGTGCCACCCAGTGAAATGCTCCTTTTACATCATTTCTAAGGTTAGAAATGATGTAAAAGGAGCATTTCACAGGTCGGAGCCCAGAAATTGCCATTTTAATTCCATTTAAAGGAATTCTTGCTCGGAAACACTGCTTTTCAACCAAGGCAATCCACTGGTACAGTTTTTTAGATAAAGAAATAAATAATAACCTTGCGTTCTCACTTGCTCAGTACGAGCATTAAAGATTTAGTACGAACATTCCTTTCAGACGGCCTGGTGATAAAGCAGTCTCACATGTGAAATAGATGATGCCATATCTTTGGAGATGTAGCATAGAAGCAATACTTTATGCCTGCTATCACCAGTTTAAGGAACTGGTCTAATGGTGAACTCTTTTAGATTTATAACACAGCTAAAAAGTTCAGCCACATCTGGTTTTCATCAAAGAGAACTCTCCCATTCTTTTGTTCTTATGCACAAATGCTCTAATAGACACATATAGCATTTCAGTGCAACATTTAGAGTGTGATTTACCTTTTTCCAAAGGTACAGTACCATGAATGTCCAATTTGAAACCCTTGTTTTTTTAATTACCTCCGCCAACAAAGTTGGAAGGAGGTTATGTTTTACCCCCTGTTTGTTTGTGAACACCTTCCTGGCTACTATTTTAATCGTAGAGTAATGAAACTTGCAGAGGTTAACTTTTATGTAAAAAGCTAAAAGTTATTAAATTTTGGAAGGTCAAGGTCAAAGGTCAAGGTCACAGTCAAGCAAAATGTCTAATTCACGTAATCAGCCATAAGTTAGGACATCATTAGCACAGAGGCTTCAAACTTTGTTTATATTTGAGAGTATGAAAATCCACGCCAATTTATACAGGTTAAGGTCAAAGGTCAGTGTCGACAAATTGTGCAAGTGTGTCGTTAGGAGGTGACTGAAAGACGAGTAGAAAACAGCTAACTTTATTTAGAAGGAGCAAGGGTATTTATACAACCCGTTCCATTCAAGAACGACATTAAAATTCAAACACAATGATGCAGGAAAATACAGACATAAACAGGTCATCAGTGTGAGGGAAGAGCGATAGCGATAATATACACAAAACAGAAATGCCATTACTGTACAGCGTACGAGCGTGTGTGGTACACTATGCTATACAAACCCATTTTGAGAACATGGTTGTCAAATTTAGGTCGATTGGTAGTCATTGTTTTTTAGAGCACATTATCTAACCATCTACAGGGATTGCTAATTTGGTGCCCTTTTACAGATATACAATACTGTTTTATGCTCTTATTATAAATCTGGTACTATCTCATTGTTGTTCCCTTATGTACCTGTATCTAAATGCTTAGCCCCTAGAGGCTGTCTAGTATTGTGTACCAAAATACAGTTTGTTCCAACACAGAGACTTACCTCGAAACACTTTCTTAGGAGTTACCTGGAACCTCCTCTCCAACGACCAGAGTTTTGTGTAGTTTACCCTACTCCCATTTTCTATAATCAGTATTTTGGTCTCCAAGTCCCATGCCGGTATTTCTTATATTGTGAACTGGAAACAATCATTTTTTTTTAGCGTGAGATTGTGCTTTTCATTTGAGATATTAAAATAGATTATATTAAATCAGTGAAATTGGGAGGGCTGTGAAATATCATCGAATTAAATAACTAAATCTGGGAGAGTTGGCAATTTAAAAAAAAAAAAGACACGCAACATTGCTAGTTCGAGCCCCTTTAGATAGCTTATATATGGACCGTAGTATATTGCATGCCCCTTAGGGTGGAAAACGATGTATAGCTCCCCAAATTAGAGAAATTTGTTGGCCAGATGAGTGTTCATGTTGCAATTTTGAAAGCATTCCATGTGTAATCATGTAGACATTTCAATATAAAAGTGAAAGATACTGTACAGTACGATTATTAATTAATTGATTTCTATATAGGATCTTGATGGATATATAAATATCATTACTTTTGTGCATAGGGTCAAATATTTAGATTAAAATACTATTTAGACTTTTTTCTTTAGCATATAATTCTCTTTTGTGTTTCAGGATGTGACTGTTCCAGTGAGTAAAAAGATTTTTAACTTTTGAATGTATTTCAAACTAAAAAAAAAAAACAAAGTTCTTGTTATGTATTTGAGGTTTTCTGTGTCCTCATCGGGAGATTTACCTCGAGATAAAATCTTTTGCTTCGTTTGCATGATTGAGTTTGGTTCATCAGCTCCCCATGACTTGAAACTTATCGTACAAGAATTAACCTTTTTGAATGTGGATAGCATTTTCTTTTTCCCCATTTCCACATACCAAGATCAGTTGCTTTTTCTTATACGAGGAATGGCAGCCATTTTTTTTATAGCTGAATGTTTTTTGTTTGTGTCTTTGGTTTTCCGTTGTTGCGTGTGGTAAGACAACTCTGCGGGTTAATGCTGTAGATGGCAATGGTGTCTTTCTTCCCTGTCTTTCTCGCCTCCTCCCCTTTTTGATGTGCTTCCAATAGGGGGTATAGAAATATTTGTATAAATCAAAATCAAAATTATTTCTTTAATCATCAGATAAAACCAGTTTTCTTACCTAGAGATGACACATAATTTATGTGTGCTTTTGTATGTGTATGTAGATAAATGTCATATGAAGAATGCACACATAATATTTTTCATGTTTTCATACATATGGAAGTACATATGTACTGCATATAGATATGGTATCAGTACTCATATGCATACTGTATACTGAATGTTACATTAGTGCAGTATAGGTATCATTTGTTCCCAAACAGAACTGGATCCATGACTACCCCCCTCCCTAATTGTAAAGTCTGTTACTTCAAAATCACCTTAATAGTAGACACCCTTGAACTCATCGCTGATCAAAAACTACCGTAAACATTGTAAAGAATAAATGCAAGTCAAGCCCCTTTTGGCAATATGGATATTTTCCTTGAATTTGGTGATGAGAGGAATGTCTTGTTTCCATTTTACTGTACTGCATACTGCATCTTGTCTTCTCGGGACGTAGGAGAATTTACGACAAAAGCGTATGGGAATTCTGGGTGTTAACTGTGTCTGATGGTACTGTGTGTGTATGATTAGTTTACGTAGACTGTTGTCGAAGCATGTATGGCCTTCGATACAGTGGATGACGATAGAGAACCTATGACAGAATAGGAGGAGGTACAGGAAAACTTGTCTTTAATTCATCTACTATAACATTTGCTACATTTCTGGTGATATGTGCATTCCATGAACATTGAAATGTGGTGTACATTTTTCAAGATATGATATTCACGCAGACTCGTACATATTTCAGCTTTCGTGAACATTTTCTCATTTTGTTCCTTATACTGTTAAAGACAGTGTAGTTTCATCAGGCACTTTGTAGCCCTCATTACTCTTCTAAGAAATTTTTTACTTCATTTTCTATACTTTTAAGACCCATATTTCTGGGCTCGACCTGTGTTGCTCCGTGAAATGCTCCTCTAGCACCATTTCTAAGGCATAGTTATTGCTGAATATACCAGAGAAAAAGAGATGCATGGAATGCCAGGAATAAACCTAGCTCGCTCACCCTTTGAGTGTCGGTATAGAAAACTGGGGTGTGATTGAACCTCGACCAGAGGTTCCTTACCAATTAGACCTCTCCTTCATCAAAATAACCCCTCTCTACCCCTAAATCTCTCCACTCCCCATCCTCATTATAGAAAACTGGGGCGTGATTGAACCACGACCATAGGTCCCTCACCAATTAGACCTCTCCCACCCTTAATTTTTAATTGCTTTTGAAGTACAGTTATTTTCTTTGGAAGTTCCATTTCCTCAGACATTCAAGACAGTAAGGCAAGGTGCTGATGTGGAAGTATCCACTCCTCTTAATGATGGATATCTAGATTTATGAAGTGGATATCCAGAAATGTTCCAGGATATTTAGAATGGAACCAGAGAAAATATATTAAGGGGTTCAAGAATGCTTTTTTTATCATAGAGGTCTTTTTGAGGTGGAGTTATCTTTCACATAGAATCTCTTACCCTTCGTAGATAGTATTACATAGTTTGCAATTATAGATAGCTCTTCTATCATCCTCTTCCACAGCTGATTCAGCAAATTTTCCCAAGTTCAAGGGCTGAAAGATTCTTCTCTGGAGGTTTGATATCAGCCTTGACTACAGGATATAGAATGATTTACTGCTTGGATTCACGGAGACTAGTCTCATTTCATTTTGCCATTTTGAGAATTGACTAGATTTTGTACATGATATTTTTCTATACTGTACCATCATGAGAACATTTACCATTTGATTTTAAAATAATGTGTGATGAATAAATAGGAATCATAATTGCTCTTTCAGTTGATCTAGTACCACTTAAGAACAGATGACAGTTGATCTAGTACCACTTAAGAACAGATGACAGTTGATCTAGTACCACTTAAGAACAGATGACAGTTGATCTAGTACCACTTAAGAACAGATGAATACAAACACCACATGGTTTCTGCACCGTGAGGACTCTTAAGTGAATCCTTGTGATATCTGACAAAAAGGGATTTCCTCCATAATGATATGATGTATTTAGTTAAGCGGTATTGTTCCCACGTGATTTTTATGATCAGTGATGTTTTTAACGTCTGTGCACATCAATTGGTGTACAGTACTTTATAGTCTGCTACTGTTCCTCTGTTCAATCTTCTTTTCTTCAGTCTTGCTGTCCAGCCTCTTAAATTTTCCCTTCATACAGCATCTACAGTGTTTTATCCCTGTTGGATATCGTTGCTGACTGGCTTCCCAAGCCCCAGTGCTGGGCTATCTCACTAAAATTTATAAATCCATTCCGTGATGTTATTAACGTACAATATTTCTGTTATTGGTATGACCTGTTCGTTAAGTTTCCTTGCTAATCATTACATGTTTTGGTCTTGTTCTTAAAGTTTCCTTGTTAATCATTACATGTTTTGGTCTTGTCTGCCATTGTGATGTCCCCTAATCAGAATGATATACTATATTTCAAATACTTCCATGTAAATCTATTTCCAAATAACGTGGTGTTTCTCCTCCTCGTTCTTATTCAAAAAAGGTGTTGATAACAATTTCCGAGATTCTCGTGATTGTCCGTTTATTGGGAAGTGCATGGTATGCTAAAAAATATCTGGATCTCATTCATTTTCTGCATGTTTTTACCTATATGGATATGTATCTTTTGAAAAAATATATTACAAAGTCTTCAATTTATGCATTATTCTTCTTATCAAGCCTTAGAAACTTCCAATCTGCCCTAGAAAAATAATGTTAATCAAGAACGGAGGAACTCCATCATTATTGCTAGTTTGAGCCTGTAGGTTCAACTCTCTTGACTATTAGGCTTGCTAAAATTCAATATCACCCTCTTGAATGTTAGACTTGCTAAAATTCAATTTCACCTAAGATTTTCTTGCAGTTTTATTATATATATTCTATTGTCTTTTTCTTTATGCCAAGAAATGAGGTTGATTTTTTATCTTCAGTTCAAAGTTGCGGTTTCAGTTTGTTTCTAAGAAAATTGTTCAGTACTGTATGTTGTTGAGGACCGTAAATGGATGCTATCTGTAACAAACAGTTGTTACAGAAGGTCCCTAACTTACACACAGTGGTTACAGAAGGTCCCTAACTTAAAAACAGGGGTTACAGAAGGTTCCTAACTTACAAACAGTGGTTACAGAAGGCCCCTAACTTACAAACAGGGGTTACAGAAGGCCCCTAACTTACAAACAGGGGTTACAGAAGGTCCTTAACTTATAAACAGTGGTTACAGAAGGTCCCTAACTTACAAACATTGAGAGATACAGACACAAACCCAACTGAAAATAATATATTATTTACTACAGTAAGCAAAACAACATATGTAATACCTTAATATCTATTTTATATGAAACCCGACTATTTTTTGACAGTCGTAGCTGGAAATCATAGGCATGGGATTCAGGTTAGGCCTATCGTATGCCAAAATATAACAAAATTAAACTTACAATCAATTCGACTTACTGACAACTTTTTATAGCCTATTAAGTTTGTAAGTTAAGGAGCTTTTACTTCAGTTTGAAAACTTCAGACGGCTAAAAAACTAAATGTCTCTGTAATATATTTGTTTCTCGTAATTACTCTTGGGTCTTCATTAAATAGTTTTCTGCTTTCCTTCCAAAGATTATAATTGCTCATTTACATCTTCATTACGAACTCATTAAAGATTACTATGCAATCTTCATAAATTCTATTACGAGGAAGTTGGTCTTAAATTATCATGGCTGACTAATTTCCAAGTATATACAGTAAATCGTTAATGAGGTTTGCAGAGCCTCAATGGGTTTTAATGGAATCATGTTTAAATCATACACCTCGATTAAAATTTCAAATTCTGTCCTTCTTCCTGGTGCGAGGAGAGTGTCTGAAGTCTTTTTGTTATTACAGTATTATTATTATTATTATTATTATTATTATTATTATTATTATTATTATTATTATTAGCTAAGCTACAACCCTAATTTGGAAAGAAAGATGCTATAAGCCCAACAGCTCCAACAGGAAAAAATAGCCTAGCAAGGAAAAGAAATAAGGAAATAGATAAACAATATGAGAAATAATTAATAATTAATAGAATATTTTAAAGACAGTAACAACATCAGAACAGATATTTCATATATAAACTACAAAAAGACTTATGTCAGCCTGTTCAACATAAAAACTTTTGCTGCAAGTTTGAACTTTTGAAGTTCTACCGATTCAGTTACCCGATTTGGATTATTATTATTATTATTATTATTATTATTATTATTATTAGGTATGGCTATTGTCCAAAACTACTTAATAATTCTATCAGTATAACGGAGCAGGACACAAACTTTGGATAAAATGTACCTTTACTTGTATCTTTTAAGATATCACTGTGGGTTTTTTTATTTTAGTTCATTCTGCTTAAGCCATTTCTTTAGGAAATAGTACAGGACATGAGCTATAAGCTCTCCAGCCTCTAAACGGGATTAATAAAACCTCAGTCTAAGGTCCGCGGTTTTCTGGACTTCTCAGAAGAAACCAATTTTGTTCAGGACTTGGGAATGAGCATCGCATTAGGAATAAATTTAAGACAGATCATTAGAAAGCACTTTACAATTAAAGGAACCAGCGTTAACTTTTTTTGAGATGCACATATGTAAAGTTTTCTGTATACCAGTCACAGACAACTGTTTGTCAACTGGGGTCCATATTTACTGTATCCAAGTGAGAGAGGGCCGCATGATAATACATATTTGCAAAAGCTATTGCTTGCCCAATTTATACTGAATTTTCTTGCAATTCTTCCATGTTTTATTCATCTTGGTATGAAAATTATACATAAAATTCGCATCTTTCATTATTTCCTAATGATTAGGTGTATAAATATATAGAATTTCAGTAACCTAGAAAGTCTTGAGGGCCGCATCACAACACATTGTGGGCCGCATGTGGCCCGTGGGCCACAGGTGACCCATGCCTGGTATATTCAGAGGAAGAATACAATGTCAGAAGCAAATCTATCCTCTAAGTTTAGTGACTTTCTGCTATAATGGTACCTGAGACATATGATCATGTAATCTTACTTAAGTAAAATAACAGGTTTGTGACACCAAGGAAGGAGTCAGTATCCCTTTCTATTTCAGAATTTAAAAGAGAGAAAAATAGTAAGGGAGATATTTATCGGATGGAAAATTGATACACCTATTTTATAGTCAGATTAAGGCCATGTTTTGTACTATTAACTTAATACTTAAACTGTAAAATTATTATTTAACTATTAGAAAAGGGAATCAGTAGCCCTTTCTATTTCAGAATTTAAGAGAACAATGATACAGGAGATATTTATTGGATGGAAAATTGATGCACCCATTTTATCTTAAGGTTATTGAAATTTTTTGTAGTATTAACTCAATAATTTTAGTAAAATTATTGAACTAGTAAAAAAGGGAGTCGGTAGCCCTTTCCATTTCAGAATTTAAGAGAGGAAAAAATAGTACTAAAGATATTTATCGTATGGAAAATTAATACACCTATTTTATCGTAAGATTAATGCAATTTTTTGTACTATTAACATAATAATTTATCTGTGAAATTATCATTTAACCAGTAGAAAAGGGAGTAACAATGTCATAGGCATTTTTAAAATAATTTTTAAGCCTTATATTCTTAATAATAACTGGCATTTTTGCATTTTCCTATTTACAATTGATCCTGAGTTTATCTAGATGTGATTGAAAGTCAATATATAAATTTTAACTAAATAATTTTTGCATTAAATTGTATCCAGATTGATCTTTTTATTATTACAATTATTAGATACAATTCTATTTTCTTAATGAGTCTTTTACATCTGTAACTGTTGCCTGCTGTTGAAAGTCCATTTTTAATACAGACGAGTTTATGAAAAGTTAACCTGATGTTTATATAAACGTTGTGTTTAGATTCTAAAGGAATCCACCTCATTTCTGGCACTTTCGTCTCCTGTGTATTTATACTCCTTGGCTTTTGTTACAGGAACCCGTGGAAGTCAGTCAGGTAGAGTACACTTTTAAGGTAATGCTTTCCCCCTTTATTCTTGCTCTGCTTAGATTTTAAATGCCATATATACTGTATATGGGATCTGGAATTCAGAGGGACTTTGCATTTTGGGGAAAAACTAGTTCAGTGCTAAACATTCCGAGACAGCCACTTACGATTTCCAGTGCCAGTTATGCGGCATTTTAAATCCCTCTCGTAACGATCCTCATTTAACAGGTCAACAGAATAGGCGTCATTTTATTTTAAAGAGAACACTTTGAACGTGGACTGATCTTTTCATTTTCTTTCTCATGCTTCAAGTTTCACTTTTGTCTCTTTGCACTTGGGAATATTACTAGTTCATGACCTGATGAAGCGTTTGCTACTTTTTTTTATGAAGTTATTGTGACATTTCTAGCTTTGAACTCGCTGTGCTTCACTACACAAACATTTCTTCAGTATTTTTTTCTTGCCAAGTTCAGTAGAGCCAATCTGCTTATATGACAAGGGATTTTTGTCACCTGGAGCTGAGGCAAAATTTACTGTCAGATCTCATCTGTGCGTGTAAATACCTGCATAGGGGATTTATTCTTTTGAACGATTGGATTTCCTTGCATGTGTATCCATGTATTTATTCTAATAGTTTTTTTTTTTTTTTTTTTTCTGACATGACAGCTTCAGTACAATATTCCTGGGTAAACAATCCTCTATTACTTGGCATTACAGTAAGTCCCCTACATGTGGTTGAGATACGTTCCAAGAGTGGAGTTTGATGTCAAAATGTTCTCAAGTTATTCAAGTTCATAACAATTAAATACCTAATATATATTGCTTTAAGTCTTATTTGTTTTTCTAGCTAGTTAGCTAGCATACATTTGTATCATGAATTCCTTAATCTATTTCTGTATTCAGTGACAAGATACTTTAAAAGCAAGTAAAACATTCTATCTTTATAGCACACGGTTCTTATCTTTGAAGTCCACACGTTGAATGTTTTCATCCCGGGGATTTACTGTATTTGTCAGTCTGTCACAATATTTCCTGCATCCACACTGTACAATGCTGGAGACTATGCCATATATTGCGCTTTTATTCCCAGTAACTCAGGACAGAACAAGTATGAATTCACTCCACACACATTTCCTGCACACTTAAATGACAGTATTATAGTTTCAAAGAGACTGTTTTTTTATCCCTTATTTAGGCAATGTTGCAGCGTAGCTTACGATTATCTGCTCACTGCCGCCCTGCATTTCACAATTAACAAAAAATGTAACTACTGGACAATTGTATTCTATGTCTCTCTTGATATTCTAACATTAACAGAGCACAGGTTTCGGGAAGATATAACGACTATGACCTCTTTAAGCTGTAAGTTAAATGATAAATTCAGAAGACATCTTTTCTCTTTGTTTTTTACATCCTTCGTATTTCTTTCGTTCCCAATTCCTTCCGCTGTTATTTCGAGGTAAGTTCATTCCCTGAAGCTTTACTTCATGCTGAAGAATGAGAGCATGCGTTTGTTTTGACCTAACTCAAGTAATCGACCTTGAAAGAATTAGTTTGGCTGAACTTTGGAAGGTGACTGCCATAAGCCGAGCCAATGTAGTTGTTGAGGCTGCATCAGTTTCAGACGTGATGTATTCAAGGAAAGGAAAGTTAAGATTAAAACACAGGTTATAGTTAATCATAATGAAAGCAGGTGTTATCATTGACATATACAGTTCAGCAATGTATTATGCTTCAGGAGATAGATTTCTTTGGAAATGTAAATCCAATAAGTAAAGGTGCTCAAGACAACTTTATACCAATAATGACAAATTTATTTGTTATTTAACTTGTGAAAATGTACTGATGATAGATTGTAGGCTGCTATAGAAAATTACAAGGCATGAAAAGTACTTACAGTCTTACAAAACAAACAAATAGTTGTACGTTAATACAGTACTGTACTATTTATTTTTACATGGTCATGGGATAGATACAAACTGATACAACTTATGTAAATATGTACTGTACTGTACTGTACATGTAAACATAGTAATTTATATTATCATTTATTGATAGGACATACACTCTTGTACCTTTAAATACATACTAGATTCTGTAAGTGGCATTAAGTAAATTCATTAGGGAGAAATTTTGGGAAATCTGACAACTGGTCCTACTTGTGGGACTGTTATGGCATGTGAGCATTTTTTGCCTCAGTTCATTACTGTCTCTTGAGCTTACCAACACATCCTGTAAATCCAAAAATCTCTTGACAAAAACACTTTAGATCTAAAATCACAGCTTGCAAGACCTTATCTCCCAAGACATTGGCTGTAAATCCTTGAAGTTCATGATAGAAAGTGTCTGGGAAGAATGGCATGGAAAAGGTAGATACTTCTATGAGAAAATTAGAAATGGTATTTGATGAAGAGGATTTTAAAGGTCCCCAATGTCTGTATTAAGAACATGAGACAGTGAATTAAAAACTAAATCAGCTTTCATGTGGGAGAGTACTGTTCGGAGACTTGAACAAAGATTAATGATGTTTTAAGACACTTGAACAAATATCAGCCACTCTGAAGATGTGGAAAAGAAGTTCAAAACCAATAAAAAGGTTTCATAACCCTTATCTTTCCAATACTAAGGTGGAATGGAACTCTCTCTCTCTCTCTCTCTCTCTCTCTCTCTCTCTCTCTCTCTCTCTCTCTCTCTCTCTCTCTCAGCAGTCATGTTTTACACAAGTCAATTACATCGTTGGTGGAATCTGATGTGTACCGGTAACCAAAAGAGACCTAAATTTTGATTATCGTCATCAACCCTTTTAATGGCAACGAAATATTTTGTCTGATGTCAACTTTCTTCTTCATCAGTTAACTTGGATTCCTTTTTGTCCTGAGTTTTGCCATGTTCTTCTCTTTCCTTCTATAATTACGTTATTTAGCTTCCATTTTATTTCTTAGGTCTAAAACATTAAAAAAAATGTTTAATGCATTCACAATCTTTTTGTTACTTTTTTACAGCTAATTGCTTATACTGTAATTTTGCGTTTAGCTTTTTGCTTGCTTCCAAAATTCTCAATTTAATGTTTTTCAGTCATATTGTATATTTACATGAATTTTGTTGATTAGCAGACCAGGTATTATCATCCATTACTGCTATTATTGAATGATAATTTCATTTTGGAAAAATAATTGAAATCGTCACAAGGGTGAGTTTGTAAGTCTTTCTTACATTATCAACGTTTGATTACAACTTTGTTAGTACTGTAATTGTTATATGCTTTGACTTATGCTGAGTAAAAGTCCTATTACAAAAAGTACTGTAATAAGATTAGTTGTATTTAGTACAAAACCAACTTCAGTAGTTGCTTTAGATTGTATTTTTTCAATTCTAAAGTTTAACTTTACACACTTCTATGTAAAACTCCATACATCTGGAGTATAATCTCCTCTGTATTAAAACCTTTTTAAGAAAGCACTTCCTGAAGGTTTCTTCCAAGTGGGAGTGGTCTGTATTTGTTATCATTTTCAGAATCTATATAAGATCACACCTTTAATTTTTGCCTACCAGTTGGTGTGTTGAAGATGCATTTTGGGCTTGATTTATTATCCAATTCTTTACGCAGATATCCTCGCTTAGTGTATTGGATAATGGAGAATTTCTTTCCCTGCAGCAGTAGCAAGATCTTATCCATTGTTTTGTTGGGTAATATGCCCTCCTGTTGTTGTCTTTTAAAGTAAAGTACATTACTTGAGTCTTTGGATGTTCTTTGCATGAATTTCTTCTCCAACAGGAAATGCTGTTTACCCATTTTGTTGGTTCTGCAACTTCTGTGGTGATACTATCAGAATTTCATATTTTCCAGTTTGGCTTTGTAGGGAGGCAAGAGGCCACTGGTTTTTAGGTATTGCATCATCCATAAAGTATATCATATATATAATAACTTATCTTTTACCTCAACTGTCCATGCGTTATGGAGTCTGATTCTTAATGCTTTATTCCAGTTTATTTTGATTGTTAGTATTAAAGTTACCCTGGAAGATGGTAGAATAAAGGCCAAAAAAATATTGCTGTCAAGTCCCAAGAAAATTGTTCAGCTTTCAGGGAAAACTCAATAGTATATTATCTCTTTTAAGTACTGCTCTAGTTAGTATGTATAGTAATACCGAATCAAAGTTGAGCAAACTTTTCCAGATTCATTAGGATCTATGTATGCTACTGTTCAATTCTTTAGCTATAAACTGGCAAAGTGATAGTCAATGCAAAGTGGGTTTAAAGAGTAGGTCACCTTTAGGAACCAGTCTAGCTACACTTTAACCTTTCATACCAGATGCCAGTAAGCCAAAGGCTTGTCAGTCATCATGCCCCTGTTTGTAGAATCATCTTCATTCCTTGCAGTCTAAATACACTTGCCCCTCAATCTCTTTGACAGATGATCCCTGTTTCTCAATTGCCATCTCAATGTTGTCCCTCCATCTAATTCTTGGTCTTCCTACAAGCCTTTTACCATCTGGTACCTATTCTAGAAATTGGTTTTGAATATCTGATATCTTCCATTCTTTTAACGTGTCCATACCAACGTAGCTGGCCCCTTTCAATCAAATCTAATATACTCTCAATACCCATTCCATTTCTGTCACTAAGAAATGGAAAGTATGGTTCAATTTCATTTTTATAGGGAAACTCTTAACTGGGTATTGTATCTCAAGATTATCTGTTCCAAATGAATATCAAGACCTAATTCTTCTCCGTGAGAAGCTGAAGAATGTTTTTTTTTTGTAAAGCTTCAATTTGGTTTTGTTTATTTGGATTATTCACATTAATTTCATTCAACATCTTGTATGGTTAGAGTTGATGATCTTAGTCATGATTTTGATTGTTTTTATTAAGGTTCTGTTCTCTTCTATTATAAAGGAGGCATTGTCTTGTAGGTATTGCCTATATATGCAGCTTGGAATAGCACTGTAGTAAAGTATTATTCTTTTTTTGGAGTAGAGTATTTTTTTAAATGCTTTGCCACTTACAGACCTGTATGTAAGATACCTTTGATTATATATATATGCTATACAGTATAATCTATATACAGTCTATACTGTCCACATATATATGTATTTCTTCTAACTGTAATCAAACAGTTTAACATATTTCTTAAACAGACCCATAAAAGAAACTATAAGGAAATCAGATTAATACCTATATTTTGAGAAATACACATTGGTACACTTCTTCGGCCATTGAAATACCTGTACATTTATGTGATTAATTTTATTTCATTAGTTTCTTTGATAGGCCTTTTTAAGAAATATTTGTACAGTGTGTATAGAAGGCATTTACCCTGCTAAAACTAGGGGAAATATGCTTATTATTGTTTAAAGTTAACATATTCAAGAACAGATATTGAATTGACAACACAGTGATACAAATGTTATATATTGCAGAACACACTCAGCCTCATCATAATTGGTTATTGATAAGGCCAGTCTATGGTAGAGCAATGTTCTTCCTGGTGACCTACTAACCATATTGATCTTCAACTCTAATGAGTAGTCACTACCCTTTGGTGGCATTAAACTATCCCACACACACATACTTTATTACTAAAACTTCAAGCGGAGATGGATTAACTGACTGTAAAGGATAGAAAACGATTTTTATTTCCTATCTACGTATGACTTACATTTTTAAACTTCCGCCAGTCACCCAGAGTTGTGTTTTTCCGGGAGAGTCTTGCAACTTATTGTGCAAATAACCTTTAGATATGAGTAGAAGTAACTAGATACTCATCTAATGCTTAGTAAATTTTTAGTTACCCACTCTAGCTTGTTTAATCATCTTAGTGCATAATACAGTTAGCATAGCATATTTTAAATTAGTTAACCATTTGTCTCAAGTTGCAGTTTCTTGAAACCACTGATGAACGACATAAAAATATGACAATTTTGTATTGCTACAGATACACTGTAGAAATTGACTCTCTGACTTTGTTATTCCAGAGGATTTACCTTCGTTTTTAGCACATAAGCACATACCAGAACTTTAACCCCAATGTTGGTTTTACAGGTAAAATGTTTAGATGTCTGTTCGCACATACATATAAAACATTTAATGGAGTGACCACTAATAAATAGACTTTAGATACATCCAAATAGATTTTTTATTAATAATTATCCATGTTCTTTTTTCTTTCTCGACAAGAAAATTTATGTTTTTGTAGAAAACTGATTGTGTCTTATAATGACTAGGGTTCCCAAGTGTCAAATATCTATTGATTTTAACTAAGATAAGACTCAAAGGGGAAGTGATATTACCATGACAGAAAAGTTTAGCCAAGATCATTATTCATATCGTTTCTACCTCACGGTTCATGTTCTTCACTGACAACCACTCAGCGGCATTCTTATGTTTAAAGTGTGCTCTTTGAATAAGCTTGAGAAATTCTCATAAGGCTCTAATTTCAATTTATTTCTGCTTGACTAACTTTTTGCTTAGATCTTAGTGACTAATTATTATTCTGATATGTCAATATTAATTAGTATGATTGTATGCATTGCTCATAAAACTGAAATTTGTATGTCGCAGTATTTGCTCGGCAACGCTAACGCTTTTTCATTCTATCTTTTTTCCACTACAGCCCCGCAAGAAAGATCCTCCTCATCCAATCCGGGTGGCGAAGTCCATCGATGTTATATCTCGAATCGTCTTTCCCGTTGGGTATTTCATCTTTCTTTTTTACTTCTTTGCAACGTATAGGGGTTTTGGCTGAGTCTGCCGATTTATGACCCCACCCTTGAGCCATCTCTCTCTCTCCCCCTTGTCTCTCATCACTGTATTGGTTTGTCTCTGGCATCGAGGCCAGACCTGTACTTTGTGTTCAGCACCCAGCGGTTTTTCTATGTCAAAGTGTCCCTTCCACCCATCCAGAAAGTGAGAAATGTAACAAAGTTTTTATGGATGTCCTTTTAGCCAGCAATTGCCCAGTTATGTATTTGTATGTTGGGGAATGTTATCATTCGGTTTTCCCCTCGTCCCGAAGATAGAAAAGAAATGAGAAAAGAAGATCAATGTCGAAAGCTAATCCAACTTGAAATTACCATTTAGTGCTTTTGAGTTATACACGTGATGAGGTTTTTGCCAAGAGTTCTGCTAAGGAAAAGAAGGTCAAGTGTTGAAATTTATTTTGACAAAAAAAAAAATTATATATGAGATTATAAACTTGAGAAATGCTTAGGGTGATCAGAAAAAAAGATTTGTGCCGTACGGCACCCAACAAGATCAAAAGATCTCACTCTTGACATCCGTAGGTGTGTATATAATACATATATATAAATATATAAATATATTTTATTCCTTGCAATTTTTGTAACAACCTTTATAATTTCCTTTGTTAGTGATAGTACTGAATCGCATAATGTTATATTGTTAAATTTGTTAATGGTGCAGAGTATGTATAGACTATGGAGAAGGTGTTGGTAGGAATGCTACAGGAACAGAAATGAAAAAAACAAGACATTATATACATATATGTAAGTATATATATGTATAATATATGTATATATATACATACTGTGTGTACCCACATGTAGGTAGAGGTTGGCGTGGCAGATAAGTCGCGACGGCGTCTACTCTCGACCCTAAACGTTAACTAATCCATCTTGTATCGCTGGCTTTGGCCCATTTCCTAATGATATACGGTGAATCATCGAGTCATTTGCTGGTCTCATTAGAGATCCATCTGGCCATACGGATATGGCACATGCATTTAAAACTTAACTCATTCTCATGTTTGTTTCTTGTGTTGTCCACTATTTATACATTCTTACATTATGTTATGACGATTCCAGATCATTTTTTTTTCATCATGATATGCAAAGAATTTTTATTTGTTGTGTTCTATATACTGTAATATTTGATCATGTACTTTCCCTTATTTAAGCCGTTGTTATTGTTATTCTCCGTTTTTGTTACTCCGATTGATACTTATAAGCCTCCTATTTTATCTCTCGTTTTTTTTATGCAATATGAATTTTTGAGAACTTTTGCACTGTCTGCAAAATATACATGATGATGATAATGATGATGTATATTATGCTATTTCAAAAAATCCGTAGCTTTGTTTGCTAGATGAGGCACTTGCGGGGGAGTCCTTTTTCGGGGCCAAAGCACTTGTCCTTGCCAATTCGCTCAGAGTAAGTGTCGGTGCAACTCCTTCGCCACACCTATACCTCATCACTAAAAGTTAAAAAAAAAAAGCATTCTAGCCAAAAAAAAAACATATATGATGTACCTCACAATATCATCATTCACTTAGAAAGATGTGTAAGTGTTTTCATAGAAGGAGAAAACATGATAACATCATGTATTTAAGTATTCACTCTCACTTCATCCATTATCTTTTCGATAAAAGTGCTCGAACTGCCCCGGAGTTGAAGAGAATGCCGCGTTGGTGGCACCTTGCATGGTTTGTGGTCATTCATCAAGTCATTCATATAGAAGAGTTTTTCCATGCACTTGTAATACACCAAAGTCATTCTGTATAATGTTTCATGATTCAATTAATAGGAGAAGCTAATGTCACAGCTTCTACGGATTGTGATAGTGTTCGGTGGAGTTAACATTGGGATTTTTCATTGAAAACTATTATTTTTTTTGTTTTTTATATATGCATTTTAGAAGATTTAGGGTCATGGTACAGTAGTAAATTTAGTCAAAAATACAAAAGTTACCTTTGTTCATTTTGAAACTCCTGAATAAAAAGAAGTTTTGGAAATAGTTTAGTCAAGGTCTACTTTGTGGGAAAACTTATTTTTCACTTTTGCAGGAAAAGCATTTAAAAATTGATAAAAATTAACAATAGTGTTCCGTGCTTATTAGAGATCTACGTGAATTTTTATATTTACAATGTTCTTAGATTGTTTTTGATACGTCAGTCCATTGAAGGTTTTTGGTAAACTTCAGTACTTACAGTAGTATTATCATTACTCTTCCATTTAGTTCCATGATATACAAACCGTCATAGCCAGGTTGTGGTGTACATAAAAAAAAGCCTTTTTGAGTCTTAATATTATCCAATGTTATTTGATATACTATTAGATAACTAATGCTTTTAGTGATATAAAAAAAGCACAAATATTAATCTTAAGCATCACAGTGACTCGCGATGACCACTCGCATGGCGTACCCAATACGTACCGTACGTGGTCGTCGCCGTTTATTTCATGCCACGCTGATCTACGCTTCATTCGATACCCGTCGATCGCCAGGCCACGCTTATCATTGCAAGCAGTCGTCGACTGCCTATCGCCAGTGCCTGGCATTGGGTGCATCACAACAACGTAGTTTCTTCAACCCCCGGGATCAGTCGCCAAAATGTTCGCGTTTTATTTCTCCATTCATTTCTCCTCCCCCTTTGCTATCTTGTGTGCCTCTTTGTCATTCGTCTCTCTTAAGCCTACTGTGCCTTTTTTAGTTCTTTATGAAAAAAACATCGAATCACACTGAGGAAGAAGTTAAAAGGAAAATAAAAAAACTATGAAGTTGCAATAACCACTTGGCATTTAAGTGTTGTTATCATCGTCCTTGCTCTCCTGAAGGGAAAATAACAGAAGAAGAAGTTCCTCTCGCAGCCAACTTCATTTCACGATAACCGATCAGTATATTGGACTCTTGCGTAGTAGTATACAGTAAGGTTTCCTTAATGTATGAAAATGAAGGAAGACAAGGAAGGATATTTATATACACAACGTATAACTCCCATCCTTGACGTCTCAATACTACTTAAGCTATGAACAAAATCGCAATTATTTGGCCAGCTTTACTTCTTGTTTTACAGACCCCTTAGGCTTGTTAAATCCTTCTCTCTTTATGAAATTCTTTTTTTTTTTTTTTTTTTTTTTGTGGGAATGGCCCAAATTGACATAGGTCTTTTTTTAATTACAGTATTCATGACTGTCATCAATTAAAAAAAAATATATACCATTATGCCTAATTATAGTTGCCCTCAAGAGTCTTTGCTTGGACTGTTCTAAACTTGTTTTGTGCCTTGCCCTTATATATATTTCAGAAGGAGGCTGCCTGCCAATAGAATGAATTATATAATTATTTTCTCCATTGCTGTAATTCATCATGGGACATTAAATAAATATAATTTTCAGGAAATTGTGTTGGATTCTGTATCATTTATTTTTTTTTTAAATTGCCAAGCAGCCCCTTGAACTTTTGAATCACCAATATGATGCCTGTTAAACTGAGCGCACCCGTTACTATGCCTAAAAAAAAATATTATAATTATGTATTTAGTCAAAGTACATAGCCTCTATTCTTTCCTAAATGCCCAAAGTCAGTGCATGATATATTATTTTCGTACTCAGTCAAAGTTTATTGAAATAATTATATGATAAAATATTGATACTCTTAAGTCAGTGAATTCTGTCCTCATCGTAAATGCACTGGAAGCTTTCATCTCTAGGTTTTCTTAATACTGTACATGAAAAAGAAAAAATACTCTACAACAAAGATTGACTTTCAACAGCCAAGAGAGACCCCAAAGTAATAGACGAATATAGAGCCATTCACTTTTAGAAGAGAACGCACTTGTTCATACGAAGCCCACATGAAACTTATTTAGTGATCTCATCATCATCTTTGAAATGACATCCACGTGGGAACCCACTCTGCACGCTTCTGCTACTATTACTACTACTACTACTACTACTACTTCTATTACTACTACTATTACTACCACTACTACTACCACTACTGCCGCTGCTGTTGCTACTGCTGCTGTCGCTTCTGCTTCACTAGTTAAATAGTAGCTAGTGTGGCAAAGTATCAGCAAAGATCACAAAGTCAAATAGAGCTCATAGAGAAGTTTTTTCCCCCACTGATTGCGTCAGTTGTTAGGCTGTACACTGGCATCCTAAGGTGGTTTGCAAGCATGCTACGACATTAAAAAAATATATAAAAAAATATGAAAGGCTTTTTAGGTTGCAGAAAACTTAAAATAGTGCAGCAGAGGTGAGCAAAAGAAATCCTGATGTCTTGAAAGGTTGGGATTCAAGTACAAGATGTGATTTTATGGTAAAAACTTGTTTTGCAGCTGATAACTCTGTGAAGACTCGATAACGTTGGATAACAGCGTGTGTTATCCTCCAGTGATTCTATATTTGTACTAAGGCCTCAGAAAAATGAAGATATATATATATATAATAGATATATACCAAAATGTCAAACTTTGAAGAAAATAAGCGACCCGCTCATGATAGTGTTTGAATGAGATGAAAGAAAGGCGCATGCAATTTTTTCGAGCCATTGCAGTAGCTTTTTAAAAAAAAAAAAAATAATGCCTATATACAGCTCCATTCTGTGATCACAAAATATACCTTTTTTTTTCCACTGGCCGCCGTTCCCTCCTCACATGTTGGTTGTTGTACAGGAGAAACGTTTGTTGTACAGGAGAAAAAACATTTTGTTGTTAGAAACCTTCAGAAATGTGCGAAGAACATTTCTTTTTATCTCTGCAGATTAAGCGCTTTGTATTATGTATGTATTTTCTGTTCTTGGTCAGCGGGCTCTGTTGGAACTGTGTCTCTGTTTTAACGGGAGAATTTTCTCCGGGTATAACTATTTGAAAAATTACTTGAAGATTAAATCATCCTCTTCTACCCTCATGTAGTGGAGTTGACCCTTCCATAAAAATTTAATTAACAATTGGTATCTATACATTGTAATGGGATAATATTTAATTGGGGACTGTAGTAGGATTGTAAAAAATAACCCAGACTCTCGATAATAGCCAAAAATATCTTGATGTCGTTTGTAAGAAAAAGGTTGGAAACATGAGAGAGATTTAGATACCATACGGAGCCCCCTGACCTCATTCCCTCTCGCTGACATTCACTGTAGCGAGCTTCGGTCCTTACCGGTATCAAAGTGTACATAGAGGAACCGTCTGTTCTAAAGTTTGTTGGAGGCATACACCAGCACAGTGTGGTGTTCCGGGCTCTTTTGCGGACCATGTATTCGCAGGTTTTATTTAGATTTTATTGACTGTTATTTGAAGGAAATTTTAAAAGAGTATTAAATTTAGTCGGCTTTGAAAGAAAATGTTAAGAAATGTTTATTATATCTTTAAATATAGTCAGCTTTGGTATTTTTCAGATGGCAATCTGGAAAAATTGTACGAACAAATTTTAAAGTTGAGTAAATATTGGAAATGATTCAATTAAATTTTAAAGCCATTGCAACAGATTCCCAATTATCCTAAGTCAGTCTGTTACTGAAATTGGTCATGGTAAAACTGTTCACATTATTTTTCATATTGTTTGTATATTCAATGATTGGTAATATCAGAAAAGTTTAACTACTGTAGTTTTTTTTACTTGGAATAATTGAGAATCTGCTGCAATGCATAAAAAGTTGAATTTAACGAAGTAATAATTAGATTTAAGCACCAAAATCAGAAATAAACTATTGAAGAGTGAAACGATTTGATTTTGTATTGCTTAAGTCTATTGTGATAAATTTTATAATGGTCTGACACACTCAAATCATCGGTTGTAGTCACTTAAGAAATACTGTATCTTTCATATGTGGATTACTTATTTTCTCTACTATTTGATGGTACTGGTAGAAATAGTATTGGTCAAAAAATTTGTGTGAACAAAACTGTACTTTTTAGTTTGATATCAACCAAATTTTTAGTATCTTTTGTTCTCTCAATTGATAGTAGTGATGGTAAATTTGTTATCATTTGGTTATTTTTCTCAGATAATTGATAAATGCTGTTGGGATAGATGACGTCAAAATTTATGTAAACCAAACTCTTCGGGTTCTTTTTTACGTGACAAAATTTGTCGGAATTTCTCGGCCACACGCCACTGTGAATGGCTCTGTGCCGCAGGCCACCGGGCGTGGCGATATTCTCACTTACACATGGAATGTGCGCCTCACCACTACCATTCCCATTTTTCATGAAGTTTTTTAATTCAAGACACATTTTTCAACACTTTTTAAAAATACAAAAAAAAATAGGAGATATACGCACTCACTAAATTCTTAATACTGCATACGGTACTCACGTCAGGCATGTTCTTAACTCCAAAGTTTATAAAACTTAAAGTGTGCATGGTGCGGATGTCTGGGGATGTACAACTGTGTGCATATTTCTATGCGTGTATGTAAAATTGCGAGCATTCATGAAATCATACATTCAACCACTAATGCTTAAACACATACAAGACATTTCATGTGGCTAATTTTTTTCATAAGCAGAGGGTAAAGAATTTTATTCTTTGTGTAAGTGAAGTGAGAAGTTGCCAAATATCTCTTGAATTGAAAATTAAAGAAAAAAGAAGGATGTAACATGAGGAAAGTAGTTATTTATTTCAAGAATTTTATATTCTTACGGAGCAAAAGATATTTGGCAAGAGAGAATTCATTAGGTAGGTCAAATCTGCTCGGAGACAATACATAATGCATGATATCAGTTAGGATATATATATAAATAATATAAAACCTGAGTTTATGGTTTGATGTCTAGACTCCAATTTTTGACAGTTTTTATGTGCACCTTTGTAAACACACGAAACCTGTAATCTAGTCGACATTTTTTCATCTTTAATTCAGAAAGAGAAGTTTTCATGCAACATGGCATCATAAGAAAGGCAGGTTAATCACCCTCAAGTCATTATATCTCACAAGTTTCGTCTCTCATTATCACAAAGCCCAACCAATATATATATAATAAAAAAAAGAGAGTTTTTTAAAGCGCTGCCTAAAACTGGCCCTCTTTTGGAGGAAATTTGCACCTTTCCTGGGTCCAAAGATGATGGCAGGGAATTGTCGGGTGGAGGATCTCGCCTTTTTCTTGAGAGGTACTGATTAACTGTAAAATTTAAATGTCAACTGTTTTCCAAAATTTCCCTAACTGTACCCAACGGATATTCATTTAGTCAAATCGCAAACGATGACTCTTTACACCCCCTCAAGAGACTGGTGACCTCGGTCCCGTGATGACCTTGCAATTATGACCCCCTTACACGCCAGGCTTCAAAACACGAGGACTTACGAAATCTGCTGTTGTTGGTCTGGAAGTTGAATGGGTTGCGTTAGGGACTGTGTACCGGTCTCTGAAAGTGTTTTGTGAAAATATGGTCAAATACAAGCTATGTTTTATTACTCTTTAACTGAGATACCCGAAACATTAGGTGAAATAGCTGAATGTAGATGGGTTTCCTCATGTTAAATTGACTTCAGAATATTTGAGAATACAGTTGACGGTTGTTCATTCATTCTTTTGGTGTCTTGCGGAATACTTTGTGTGATTATTCTTACGTTTCTCCACGAATGTAAGTGTAATAAATTCTCTCGCAGACTACATTTCCAGCATTTTGATTAATTTAATAGAATTTCAACATATTACTTATTAGTAGATCTGTTTTTCTCATTGTTTATAGCGAATGTATTATGCGTCATTGCATCAATTTGATTACAAATAAAAAAGCTGGTTTTAAATATGTTGAACATATTTTAGAAATAAGTCATTGATTTTTAAATGACAAAACAATTTTGTTTATATCATCTAAAACTATTTTATATTAAAATTATGTTCGTGATTCCATAGCTTTATGCTAAATTTGACATACCGTTATGAATTTTGACACCGATTGAAAAGTTGCAACGATTCTGTAAACTTGTCACAATTTTTTGTTCTTCCTGTTACAAGAACAGATAAAAAAATTAGTTTTATCAATAATGTTGTCTATTGATCAATTTGATTTTCAATCTCAATGTGTGATATCTCTCTCTCTCTCTCTCTCTCTCTCTCTCTCTCTCTCTCTCTCTCTCTCTCTCTCTCTCTCTCTCAAAATAATCTGGCACCCTTAAACATGTTTCCCTCCATATTTTGTACCATTTATCCATCCAATATTGACGGAAGAATTGGAGTGACATAGGGACGTACGTTCTTAGCCGTGAGACGCCATTAGAATTATTGTGGCTTCAGTTTTTCGCGAAGAAATTGTTGGTCGTTTGGTGCAAAATGTTAGTGCCAAACTGCTGTGAGATCCTTGATAATTTATAAAAATATTTCAACTTTCAAAACGTCCTTCCTCCTTTCAACTTCCTGATGACTTTGAGACCATTACCGTAAGATTCCAAATACAGTTTTTAATCTGTCCATTTCAAAACGAGTCGATACACTGTACAAGAGAATTAATTTCAGGAGTCCAACTCGCGTATTTGACCATATTTACTCGGGGTTCTTTCCCTCAGAAAGTAATGTTATCCATATGTTCGTATGGAAATCACCTACAGTTTGTTTATGGGATTTAACCCCTTCCTCTCTACCCTATTGTATTTAATATTATCGAGAATTTGAAATGTTAAATTTGCAAATGTGAAAAGCGGCTTAATACAAAAATCTTCTGGGGTATGTATGCAATGACTTTCAAAGAAATTATTCAGCCAAACATTGTTACTTACTGACGATGCATCGAGGACCTCTCGTACTTAAGTGATCCACACACACACACAGCCAGATTGTGTATGTCCTTAAAAATGTCTGTCATGTGATGGTTTCCTATTTCTTTATGTATATAAAAGATGTATATAATTTTGCATTAAATGCCCTACTCTACAATCCAACCGAGTTTTATTTCTACCCATCATTTTGGAAGGATAATGGGGGAGGGTGGGCAGTGGCACCCTAGCGTACCAGCCGAACTCGGTTGAGTCCCTCGTCAGGCTGGGAGGAACGTAGAGAGGAAAGGTCCCCGTTTTTTTAATTTGATGTCGGCTAGGCCTACAACCCCAAAGTTGGGGTGAGTGCCTTGGTATATGTATGTGTGTATTTTGGAAGGGAGTGCAGTTTTGCCGGGTTCTAGCTAGTGGGTGTTCGAAAACCCGGATAGTGCAAATAGTGAGCCGTGTGTAGTTGACTGAAGGCCAATACTAAATTGTTTGTGTAGTTTCTCTTTGGTTCTTAGCTGCACCTATTTTTTAACCATCTTCCATTCCTGCTTTCTTCCATTGTAATGTCCAACCCCCCCCCCCTCTCTCTCTCTCTCTCTCTCTCTCTCTCTCTCTCTCTCTCTCTCTCTCTCTCTCTCTCTCTCTCTCTCTCAAAGGAATATTTTTAACTACCAAAATCAATAGAGTTCTCTTGCTTGAGTGTACACTTGGGCACACTTCTATCTTATTTCTATTTTTCTGTTTTAAGCTTATATATGGAAGATCCATTTTAATGTTAACATCTTAAGAAATTTTATTTTTATCTTTCATTACTTCTCGTAGAATACTAATGTCCTTGTTTCCTTTCCTCACTGGACTATTTTTTCCCCAATTGGAGACCTTGGTCTTATAGCATCTTGCTTTTCCAACTGTGGGTGTAGCTTAGCTATTAGTAACAGTAATAATAATAATAATGACTTTCCGCATTCTTTGATCGATAAATTGATTAAAACATAATAATTGAACTGTTAGTAGCACGTAGAAAACGTGTGTTTAATGGGTAACTATATTATTATTATTTCTCATAATTATGTGTCGGTTCCTATAGAAAACTCGCCCTGTGAGCCAAGGCTGACAAAGCATGAAATTTTCATTGAAAAAGAATAAAACTTTGAACTACTCTTTATATATTTTAGAGTGTATTATGAAAGTTTTATAGACAAAAATTTCGAATTTTAAACTTGCATACCATTTAGCAAAGGATGTATGTATTATAACTTTGTTATTCATTTTACTGCTCAAAATAAGAACATTAAAAAATGTAGTGGATGATACCAGCTAGAAATGAGATACGGAGAAAATTGGAAACTAATGTAAAAGGTAAAAGTATCAATTGTCCTTTTCTTCTCGTAGCAATTCAGTTTTATCAATTTCCGTTCATCATACCAACAGATGGCAGCACCTGAGTTATGTAACCTGGGATTTGAAGATCCTTGTGAATGGAAAGACGTCATATTTCTCTAACTCCGTTTTCTATATTTTCTTCAGTCTTATTTACAGTGTCAATGGTAGATGGTGTCTCCAGATTGTGACTTAATATTGGAGTTCAGGTAATTTCTCTCTGTTTTTTCTTTAATAGGTTAAGTTTCTCTCCTATGATGTGGGCTGTGTTCACATAGGTGGTTTTGGTAACTTGTCTAGGGACATGTGAAATTATATAAGGGATTTTTTTTTTCTTTTTAAGGAAAGACAATAATAAACGAGCAATATGCTGTGTGAAATGTTTTATTTTTTTTTTGGGGGGGGGGATGCATATGCTAAAGTGACTGAAGATCCTGTAGAGAGTAGGATTCCCCCAGCTATATACTATAGGACCGAAAAAAAACACCTAAATTAAAGATGAAGTACAAGATACATTAGCTTTTATCCCCAACTTAGAGTTGTATTGATATTTAGTCATTATTGCAAGTTTTTCATTCAGTTACGAAGTCTTTATAAATCAGATCTGTGTACTGAATATGAATGGGCATTGTAGAAAATGTATTAAGATTTAATAATGGTGGTTATTTACATTTTACTTTTTATTGGATAAGCAGTTTACGTGATGAAATTATAAGTTTCTCTCTCATTCGTAGTCAAAATTAGATGTTAAACTATTAGTTTTTTTAAACTTATAAATTTGCTTGTTGGTTATCTCTTTCTTGCCCTAATCGGGTAGTTGAATCAGTAGAACTTAAAAGTTTTAGCAAATGTTTTTATGTTGACCAGGCTGACATGAGCCTTTTTATAGTTTATATATGAAAAATCTGTTTTTGACGTTGTTAATAGTTTATATAGGACATATCTATTTTGACGTTACTGTTTTTAGAATGATTTATTAATTTGTTCTCATCATCTATTCATTTCCTTGTTTCCTTTCCTCGTTGGGGTATTTTTCCCTATTGGAGCCCTTGGGCTTATAGTATCTTGCTTTTTCAACAAAGATCGTAGCTTGGCTATTAATAATAATAGTAATAATAATAATAGTTAAGCATCTTGTTCAAGTTAACAATCGCCTTTGACAACATTAATTTGACAATAATTAAAATCATTAAACACTTAGAGTAAATTTTCTATATAGTATAAACAGCGACGACTGAATACATATGAAATACAATTCCAGTGAGATTGTATTTAACATATTTTAGGTTTGATAGTAGTGTACCCTGGTACTATATAAAAGAACATTTGCATCAACAAATTTTAAATAACCAGACGTTGTTTACTGTCTTGCTTAGTAAATATTAATGTACATACTTTTTTTAATCATATTATAACGTTATGCCATATCAAACTGCAATTAAGTACTTATATATCCCAGGTTTAATAACAGAAGTTGCCAAATCACTTTGACGAATTTACTTAATAAAAGATTGATAACGAATTTATTTTGAAATAGATTTTTAATATATATATTTCATGAGTTGCATTTTTTCACATTTCCATAGATTGATATATTTTTTTTTATCAAAATTAACAATAGATGCAAATTTTTTACTTTTCTTGAATTTATATTTGAAACGGTCAAAACTTTGGAACTCCTAAATAGTGATTGTAATATTTTACAGGGAAAGTATTACTTTTTTTATTAAATTAAATAGGTATAATATTAAATCATGAATTTTAATAATAATTTTGGGGATTTTTAACACAAAGTTGATTATTTTATCTTGAGATTCTTCGAAATTAAGGTTCTTTGTTTGTTTAAGGCTCCTGATTTGAGCTTGACTCAAAATTTTGGTTTTTAAGTGAAATTTTATATATTATATGATAACTGTAGTGCACAGAGTAAGTACACGCCATTAATTAAGCTTATACCATTATGGGAGTATGCTATTACATCAATTAAACTGATTTTACTGTTAAATAACGTATACTTTAGGGTAGGATAATACGGTTGGGCTAAGCTACCATATGTCTCTAATGTTAGAATCCACAATTACTGTTATTTAATATTGTTTAGCAGCGTAATTTATTATATTTGTTACTCTAAGTATACCTATTATGATATTTACTTAGGTTAATTTCTAATGCTTCTATTTTCAACCTATTCGCTGAGAATATGGCAGTCTGGGGGGGGGGGGTTCCTAGGCCCCGGGTTTGGTAAGGAGGTAGGGTCATGTCTTATAGGTTAGGTTAGTCGAGGTTTTATGGACGCGTTCCTGTCTGTCATTATACAAAGGCTCCTGAAATTCATTCTGGTGTTTTTACGGTGTTTTGGGGTTTGGTGGCCGATGTGGTAATGTCTCCAGACTGGGGTTCAAGTCCCGCTTAAACTCTTTACGTCCTTTGGTCGCTGCAACCTCACCATCCTTGTAAGCTAAGGATGGCGGGTTTAGAGGAGCCTGCAGGTCTATCTGCCGAGTCATCAGCAGCCATTGGCTGGCCCTCCTTGGTCCTAGCATGGGTGTTGATCATACGTACATATATATGGTCAGTCTCTAGGGTATTGTCCTGTTTGATAGGGCAATGTCACTGTCCCTTGCCTCTGCCATTCATGAGAGGCCTTTAAACCTTTAAAATAAACATTGTCTACTTAAAGATGTGTTAATTTTGTAATGATTGCATATACTGTACTCATTATTGCGACACTACTGCAGCAGTAGAGTACGTATGTCAAGTCGATATAATTTTTTTCTCAATTTTATTTGTATTAGGTTTGAGGTTTTTGTATACTGACAGGTGAGATTTCTGAATAATTGGTAAACCTTAAATTATTGAGGTTAATGCTTTTAGTATTTTATTGTGGTGAAGTATCGATTTAAAAGGTTAACCCTTTTACCCCCAAAGGACGTACTGGTATGTTTCACAAAACTCATCCCTTTACCCCCATGGACGTAACGGTACGTCCTTGCAAAAAACTATTTACTTTTTTTTTTGCATATTGTTTTGATAATTTTTTTAGAAACTTCAGGCATTTTCCAAGAGAATGAAACCAACCTGACCTCTCTAAGATGAAAATTAAGGCTGTTAGAGCAATTAAAAAAATATATACTGCTAAATGTGCTTGAAAAAAAAATAACCCCTGAGGGTTAAAGGTTGGATAGTTCCAAATAGCCTGGGCGTCGAAGGGTTAAGATAGAGACTGGTGAAATCTAACAGAATCCCCTTTGCATCAATAACCGTAGGAGGAGGAGATGATGATGATGATTATGGTGATGGTATATTCAATTCTTAAATGGTGATTTACGTTGGCTCATGTTGGATATATTATGTCTGTTGTTTGCATTGATATACCTATTTTTAGGATTTATTATACAGTAATACTTATCTAAGTATTAAATACAAAAAGTAAAAAAATAAAGTACATTATGGTTTTACTCGAGCCTCACGTAGGTTTCTAAGTCTTATAGTAATAATTAAGCTCGGTACTGTACAGTTCTTTACTTCAGGTGGAAGCTTATCCATTATTATTATTATTATTATTATTATTATTATTATTATTATTATTATTATTATTATTATTATTATTATTTAAGCAACAACCTTAATTGGAAAAGCAAGATGCTATAAGCCCTAGGGCTCCAGCACAGAAAATTAGCCCAGTGAGGAAAGGACATAAGAAAATAAACAATATGAGAAATAATGAACAATTATAAAAAAATATTTAAAAAACAATAACATCTAAACAGATATTTTATATATGAACTATAAAAACTTATGTCAGCCTATTCAACATAAAAATGTAGTTAATGACGCTAGTGGTCGGCCAACAGATTCTAGATAACTTTTTTTATGGCTGTGTTTTGGATAATATCTCTTTTTTCCATTTCTGACTAGAATTATTATGAAGCCATGAGGCTAAATTCACTGATGTGGAATATAAGAGGAATGACATTCAGTTCACAAGATAAGGATGTATGCTATGGACATATCTGAAGTGTTTTCTCCCAGATGCACATTAAGTGCTGAATGGCCTCCCAGCCCAGGTGTTTAGGCTTATGACCCAAATTCTTACATAATGACTAGCATGAGTTTAAAGGCCTTAGGCTTTATAAATTTCTTGGCAAGGTTAAAGTTTAGTTAATATGGTTTGGGTTAGGATAAGTAGGCTTGTGCCAGCTTAGGCCTTTTTCTAAAAGTGAATGGAATTAAGAAAAGGTGTTAAGAGAAAGGGTCTGATGGTTATAGATGGCATAACATTTTTATTACTTGGTTTAGAAAATGTAGGTGATATGTCAGCTCAGTTTCCCTTAAAGGGGCTGTTCATAGATGTAATGTGTGCAAATGGCCTAAACATTGAGAATTGAATTAAGGGCCAAATTTGCTTGTAGCATAAGTTAGTTTACAATAAACAGGCTTTATTCCAGTTCCTTTCTTCTCCGTTAAGTGACCCATAAGTGTAAAGGCTGCAGTTAAAGGTTCTAAGGATAATGAATTGGACAACATGGCAAAGTGCTGGCCTTTTTCCAAGAGTGTTATTGAGTGAAAAGGGTATAAAAGGCCAAGGGTAAATGTCTTGTAAAGTTCATAACATGATAAAAGGTAATTTCATAATATTTGGTTTGAAATATGTTGTGTAGGCCCTATGCTAACAAATGCAATATCTGCACAACTTATTGTAAGAGTCATACAGCGCGTAAAATGTTTTATTTCAAATGTCAAAAGGTTGATGAATTTAAACTCTGCTTTAAGGTAACACTGCATTTTCCCAAAGGTTAGCCATAAGTGTACTGTATGGTTAAGTATGTAAAGGGTACCAATAGTAATTCAGTCAAAGGATTATACAGTAGATATATGGCAAAATTGCAGTTGTCATTTGTTGATATATCAAGCAGGACTTGTGCCTACACTTTATTGTCCCAAAAGGGGGTTTGTAAGAAGGGCAGTGCTGTATTAACGCATGACAGGGCCCCAAGGCTTGGAACTTCTTTGGGACCCTCGACATAATGGCTGCCCCAGGAAATTCCTCGCACTCCTTTCGTACAATTGATTACAATAATATTACAAATAAAGTAAATAATTCATAGTTTTAACATTTAAACTAAAGAGGTGAAAAAATTTACATAGGCTCCAGCTTTTGGTGGTCCCCTGCTCTTGGTGGGGCCCTAGGCTTCAGCTTAGTCAGCCATAGGGATAATAAAGCATCTGTTGGTTTAGAATGCTGTGGCCTTGTGCCTGCGCACTCCTTTCCTAGAGGTGATGTTGAAGAGTGGCTAAGTTGGAAAAGGCTTGGTTTATAGGATCTAAAGCTTAAAGACTTGATTTAAAAAAAGTCGGTTAATCGTCTATGCTTTATGCTTATAATAGGCAGGCTTTTGACCAAAAGTGGCCGGTAGGAGTTGTGAAAATTGTGAACAGGTATGGATAGTCATAGTAGAAGGCAGTAGTTGGGTGTAGAATGGCACCTCGTAGTTCCGGGGGATGTTGAAGGAGGAGAGGTCTAACTGGTGAGGGACCTCTGGTCGTGGTTCTTACACGTCCCAGTTACTATACCGACACTCATTAGAGTGAGCGATCTGGGTTTATTCCTGGCATTCCATGGAGCTTTTTTCTCTGGTATATTTAGCAGTATTTATACCTTAGAAATGGTGCTTTAAGGAGCATTTCACTGGGTGACACAGGTTCCTTGCCCAGAAATAGATTTTTCCTTCATCAAAATCCCTTAATAGTGAAAGGGTCAGATGTTAGTAAATTGTATATCATGCCAAAATATTTATTGTTGGTTTAAAATTGGCAGTCCTTGAGACAAAATGTACATTAAGCATTAGTGACGGTGTGAAAAAAATTTAGAGCATCTAAAGATTAAACTGCTGTTCATCTCATATTTGGAGGTTGATCTAGTTTAGGCGACTTATAAGAGTGGGAAAGGTGGACTTCCCAGTGAGGTGTGTATGTTATGTTCCTCAAATATCGTGGGATAGTTTGCTTAACAGGACATGAGTCATAAAAAAGAATGAATATTACTCTACTTAAAAAATGGTGCTGGTTTCAATAATCATTTTTCACAGAAGTAATAAGAGTTTGATATAAAAAAAGATGTGAAGAGTATAGTTCTGTGGGACCCGAAAATCAAACAGTTACTGCTGAAATAGATAGTGCAAGTGGCCCAATGCTTATGAATTATATAACTATAAATGCTATTATCACCAGTTGCTTTTGAGATATAATGGTCTTCAACCATTATAGGGAGTTTTCCAAAGGGGTCTTGTAGGGAAGGTAAAGTTAAATGTTCTAATTGACATTCAGCATGAGCAGCAGCCTTGACTCCAACCTGCACTTGGTGAGTAAAAAGGGCACTTTTTTATATTGTAGTTGAAAGTGTGTTTTGAATGATCAACAGTTATGAACGTAATGCGTGTTTTTATATTCGTACATTTTTCATCTTGATGAAAATTACACACCTTGTATTCTTTCAACAGCTTTACTTACCTTGTATTATTTCAACAGCTTTGTCATGTGGAGATCAGAGAACCTGCCAGAGTTGGACATTCCATCCAAGGATGAAGGAGACAACCTGGCGCCCCACATTGAAGAGGGTCGAGTACTGGTGACAAACCCAAGGACCAGATGTTGAAGAAGGTAGATATCAACTACCCCAACCTGCTGGACTTCCTCCGCTGCACTTCATTATCCATCTGTTCCCTTTATGAATACTTTTGGAGCCTCCTCATGCTAGCTGTTGTGGAGTATTACATTGTTTACCAGATGAAACTTCATGCCAGACAAAAGACGTTGGAACTGCCTTCTCCAGGCATCTTGAAAGGGTGTTCATTGGTATTCTCATTTGCATGGAGGTCGTACATACGCCTAGCATCGAGGATTATTGGTCGCGATGGACTAAGATGCAACAGGTATTAGTGCTTTAGTATGGTTATGTTCGAATCTTTTTTTTATCTCTACTTACACATTTTGACATGTTTTTGGTTGTGATCCTTCGGTACTGTCATTTTTTTTTTTTCATTGTACCAGGATATTTTGATCTCTTATCTCTTATGT
Source organism: Palaemon carinicauda (assembly GCF_036898095.1). Classification (NCBI taxonomy): domain Eukaryota; kingdom Metazoa; phylum Arthropoda; class Malacostraca; order Decapoda; family Palaemonidae; genus Palaemon; species Palaemon carinicauda. Next base: position 153,715,563 of record NC_090727.1, read on the forward strand.
CTTTTAATTCTTTATGAAAGTCATTTGAGATTATTAGATTTGTATTAGATACCTTAATAAGTAACTATTAAAGCATTTTTCAGTCTTGTTTGGGTGAAGTGTTAACTGGTAAATGCAAGTTGTAACTACTTATATTGGACATACAGTATTATAGAACTGAAACCTAATCATGAGTAAAAATTTCCTCTGATAAAGTATGTGAAAATAATTTTGGGACAAACTTAGAGAAAAGACATTTTAAGTGGAGCTAAGCAGTTGGTTTGATACTGATTTTTCAATTGAATATTTTTCAATATTAATCTTACCCGATGATCTTGTAGCTGTCAACTCCGTTGCCCGACAGAAATCTACGGTCGGGATACGCCAGCGATCGCTATCCAGGTGGGGGTGTACACAACAGCGCCATCTGTGGTCAGGTACTCAAGTACTTCTTGTCAACAAGACCTCAATTTTTCCTCTGTCGTGCCGCCGGCAAGACCTACATGGATACGCTGTTGATTTTGGAGTCTTTTGTTCACGTTTTGGTGATGTATTTGCTCTGAAGTTTAGCCTTCGCTGTTCAGGAAGCTTTATCCTTAGCTTAGCAAGCTTTTGGAATTAATTTGATTCATTGGTTAACGATCTTTGCTTAATTTTGGAATTCCCCCTTGACTACCTCTAAATTCAAGATGTCTGACCATTCCCAAGTTCCTAAATACAGTGATACCTCGGTAGTCGAACGACTCTATACTCGAACAATTCGGAGTTCGACCAAAATTTTCGAGAAATTTTTGCTGCGGTGCTCGACCAAAAATTCGGTACTCGACCAGCCGAACACGTGACGACCGCATGGGCTTTGTGATGATCGCGCCATCTCGGCCACTCTCGCTTGTTCGGGAAGCATCAGTTCTCTCGAGAGCGTCACTCAGACAACGCGCGATCAGCATTCGTTGTGATTTAGTGATTTTCAGTGCTTTTAATTGCTTTTTTAGCTTTCATAATGAGTCCCAAGAAAGTAATGAGTGTTAAGGGGAAGGAGAAGAGGAAAACAGTGCGAACAACGATCGAGTTGAAGAAGGAAATTATAGCGAAATATGAGAATGGTGTACGAGTGTCCGATTTAGCGGTAGAATACGGAATGGCGAAGTCGACCATTTCTACGTTTTTAAAGCATAAAGAAATGATTAAGAAGGCGAATGTTGCAACGGGAGTTACGGCGGTAACTAAGCAAAGGCCACAAGTGATTGAGGAGATGGAAAAGTTGCTTTTAATATTTATTAAAGAAAAACAGTTGGCCGGGGAAAGTGTTAGTGAAGCGTTCATTTGTGAAAAAGCGTTGCATATCTATGAAGAATTAGTGAAGAAAAGTCCGAGTACCAGTGAAAGTGATTCATTTACATTTAAAGCGAGCAGGGGTTGGTTTGAAAAGTTTCGTAATAGAACAGGTATTCATCGTGTTACTAGGCATGGGGAGGCAGCTAGTTCGGATCAAATTGCAGCCGATAAATACGTGGGGGAATTCGATCGGTACATAAATGAACAAAATTTGATCGCACAACAAGTCTTTAATTGTGATGAGACTGGGTTATTTTGGAAGAAAATGCCAGCCAATACGTACATTACCAAGGACGAGACGAAGATGCCAGGTCACAAGCCAATGAAAGATAGGCTAACATTGTTGCTGTGTGCAAATGCAAGTGGCGATTGCAAGATCAAACCCTTGTTAGTGTACCACTCGGACAACCCCCGGGTGTTCAAACGAAATAATATTTGTAAAAGTGCACTACCAGTTATGTGGCGCTCGAACACTAAATCTTGGGTCACAAGACAATTCTTTACTGAGTGGATAAACGAAGTGTTTGCCCCCCAGGTTAAGGCTTACCTCATTGAAAAGAGCTTGCCAATGAAATGTCTTCTGGTTATGGACAATGCTCCTGCACATCCTCCAGGTCTCGAGGATGACTTGAAAGAAGAATACAGCTTTATCAAAATCAAATTCTTGCCCCCCAATACTACTCCCATACTCCAGCCCATGGACCAACAGGTCATTTCAAACTTCAAAAAACTCTATACCAAGGCCCTTTTCAGAAAGTGTTTTGAAGTGACCAGTGACACGAAGTTGACCCTAAAGGAATTCTGGAAGGAACACTTCAGCATCCTCAACTCTGTTAACATGATTGACCAAGCTTGGCGAGGTGTGACCTATAGGACATTGAACTCTGCCTGGCGTAAGCTGTGGCCATCATGTGTCACAGAGAGGGAGTTTGAAGGTTTCCAACCAGAGGCGGGTCCAAGCACTGCTACCCCTGTAATTTCTGATGACACTGATGTCGTTGAGGAAATTGTTGTCATGGGCAGGAGTTTGGGGCTTGAGGTCGACAAGGATGATATTGATGAGCTTGTAGAAAGCCATTCTACCGAGTTGACTGTGGAGGAATTGTTGCACCTGCAACAACAACAGCAGCAGGATCTGATTGTGGAGCAGGAATCTTCAGAAGAGGATGAGGTAAGGGAGGATGTTCCAAGTTCTCTCATCAATGAAATTTGTTCCAAGTGGGCAGATGTGCAGGCTTTTGCTGAAAAATACCACCCAGAAATTGCAGTAGCAAACCGGGCAGTGCATATGTTTAATGATAGTGTCATGTATCATTTTCGAAGAATACTGCAGAGGAGGAAGAAACAATTAACAATAGACCAGTTTTTCACAAAAGAAAAGAAAGCTGCTACATCAAAGCCTGTTTCTCCTCCAAAGAAGAGACAAAGAAGAGAAGAAACCCCTGAAATAGATCTGCCCACCCTTTCATTGGAGAGAGAAACAACTCCTGAAGGAGAACTACCCCGCCACATCATGGAAGGGGACTCTCCTTCCAAGCAGTAACCTCCCCCTTCCATCCTCTCCACATCCATCCCTGTATGCCATCGAACCGCTGCTCAAAGGTATGTTCACTACAGTACAGAAAATGGTTTAAAATTGTTTTATTTTAGTACAGTAAATGGTTTAAAATTGTTTTATAGGATTTTCTGACCAATTTCATACACATTTAGATAATTATTGTTGTTTAGGTACACGTTTTATTAATATTTTGGGCCTGTTCGAGTGCTTGGGAACGGAATAGAATATATACCATTATTTCTTATGGGGAAAAAAAATTCGGTACTCGAACAAATCGGAGGTCGAACACGGATCTCGAACGGATTATGGTCGAGTACCGAGGTATCACTGTACAGGCAGTGTAGTGTTAGGACTTGTACTAGGCGTCTTCCGAAGGCCTCTATAGATCCTCACACCGTATGTTCCAATTGTAGGGGAAAATCCTGTCAATTGGAAGATCGATGTGGGGAATGTGCTGGGCTTTCGGAATTCGATTTTAATGAATTCCTCAGATATGCACATAGGTTAGAGAAGGAGAGAGATAGGAGGAGTTCTTCTCGCTCTGTGGATTTTTCCTCTCCCCATGCCCCTCAACCTTTTCCTTCCCCTGTGGTGGTGACTCCCGAACCTGCTACGAGTGCTCAGCCTGCAATGGCTGATATGTTGCGTGCCATTCAGGCTCTCGGTGAGAAGGTGGAGTCGTTGGTTAGTGACCGCAATCAGCTCTTGGCAGATGTCAGAGAGCTGAAAGCGAAGAGTGCAGTGGGAAGTGTTAGTGCTAGTGATGTGCATAGTGTCAGTGTCAGTGTTGCGCATGAGGGTACATCTGTGCGTGCCAGTCGTCCTCCCAGTCCGGGACCTCTTGCAAGCTCCCAAGCCCAGGGGAGAAGCAATGTCGAAGGACCAAAGGGTTCGGCAGGCCTTGATCGGCGCACGGATGTATCCTCAGTGGTTGCGGACGTATCTGCTAAGGATCGTCCCATCCACTTACAGACGAATGAGCCCTTACATTCCTCGTCTGTGGAAGAGGTTTCCAGGAGGAAACGGTGGACCAAGGTCTCACGACCGCTCAAACGTAAGGTCCCTTCCGAGCTAGTCCAACGGCCCAGGTGTAGCCACTGGGTCAGTTCGGACTCGCCGCAGTCATCTGATGACTGCACACCTCCCAAGAGAGGTAGAGTGGTCCCTCAACAGGCCTCTGCTCCGTCTGTTGTTGCTCCAACCACAGTAGACCCTAAGTGGTCCATGCTGCAGACTATGCAGTCTCAGCTTGCGGCATTTATGCAGGAGTATCATGCCGAGAAGGTTAACACCTCTCCTGTTAACCTACAACCCGCAGAGGTTGTGCGCTCAGCAGATACTGCGGCTGCCTGCTCCCACACCCCACCTGTGAGAGCTCCTCCACCGATGCGCAGTCCTCACTGCCAGACGCATGTTCTTGCTGCACCATCTGCTAACATGCGTGAGCTGCCGCATCAGGAGTTGCCGGGTTCCAGCACTATGCGGCATTCTCCTCAGCCCATGCAGCATGCTCTGCAGACCTTACAGCATGCTCCGCATACCATGCAGCATGAGCCACTTACCATGCAGCATGAGCCGCATACCTTACAGCATGCTCTGCATACCATACCGCATGCTCCTCAGCCCACCGCAGACCCTCCCACACACCAGCCCTCTGCTTTTGTTGTTGCCAGCTCGCAGACTGTCCAGCAGAGGCATGATGATGGATCCGCAGGTACGCATGCACCCGTTCTGCAGGATTCAGCCGTTCAGCTTGCTGCTCTGCCTTTGCCACTCACAACTCAACTTTCGGATGATGATGTATCGGAGGATGAAGCTGCTCATCTGGATGATCCTCACTCTGATGTTGAAGGACACAAGTCTTCGCCACCCTCCTTAGACTTTCGCAAAGTCCTTGCTTTGTTCAGGGATTTGTATCCTGAACACTTTGTGTCTGCAACCCCTCGTTCTCCTCCCTCCGAGTTTGCTCTGGGCATGCAGTCTGCTGCGCCTGCCTTCACCAAGCTTGTTCTCGCCAGATCATCAAGGAGAGCTTTGAGGGTTATAGGGGACTGGTTGCATTCCAAGAAGCAACTGGGAAGGACCTCTTTTGTGTTTCCTCCTCCCAAGCTGGCTTCTAAGTCGAGCGTCTGGTATACCACGGGAGAGGAACCTGGCTTGGGGGTTCCTGCCTCTGCCCAGGCTGACTTCTCAAGTCTGGTTGACTCTCCCCGCAGGTTGGCTATGAGACGTTCGAAGATCTGCTGGTCCTTTTCCGATCTTGATCATATGTTGAAGGGAGTCTTTCGTGCCTTCGAGATATTCAACTTCCTCGATTGGTGTTTGGGAGCCTTAAGCAGGAAGACTTCCCCTTCAGATAAGGACTCGGCCATGCTGATCATGTCTAGCATGGACAAGGCAATTCGGGATGGGTCTGGTGAACTTGCGGCTTCATATGTATCAGGAGTCCTCAAGAAGAGAGAACATCTGTGCTCCTTCTTATCTGCTGGTATCACTCCTTGCCAGAAGTCAGAGTTGCTGTTTGCTCCTCTCTCCAAGTGTCTGTTTCCGGAGGAGTTGATTAAGGGGATGGCTGCCTCTCTTATCCAGAAGGATACTCATGACCTCATGGCTTCTTCTGCACGTAAGGCTAAAACCTTACCTTCCGTGCCTAGACCCTTCCGTCCTATAGCAGTTGATACACCTGCTTCTAGGTTCATCCCGCCCTTTCGTGGCAGAACCTCCAGCAGAGGAGGTACCCGTGCAGACAGTCACCGTGGCAAGTCCAAGAAGGGTTCCAAGTCCGCAAAAGGCAAGTTTTGACTGCCTTCCTCTCCAGACAGCAGTAGGAGCCAGACTCAAGACCTTCTGGCAAGCTTGGGAGAGCAGAGGTGCAGACGCTCAGTCTGTGAAGTGGCTAAGGGAGGGATACAGAATTCCGTTCTGCCTCAATCCCCCTCTAGCTACATCTCCCATCAACCTCTCTCCCAACTACAAGGAGAAGGACAAGAGGCTAGCGTTGCAACAAGAGGTGTCGCTCTTGCTACAAAAGGAAGCAGTGGTCATAGTCCGGGATCATCAATCCCCGGGCTTTTACAACCGTCTCTTCCTGGTAGCCAAGAAGACAGGAGGTTGGAGACCGGTGCTGGACGTCAGTGCTCTCAATGCTTATGTCACCAAGCAGACGTTCACGATGGAGACGACGAAGTCGGTCCTAGCAGCGGTCAGGCAGGAGGACTGGATGGTCTCGTTAGACCTGAAAGACGCATACTTTCACGTCCCCATCCATCCAGACTCCCAACCTTTCCTAAGATTCGTCTTTGGAAAGGTTGTGTACCAGTTCCAAGCCCTGTGCTTTGGCCTAAGCACGGCACCTCTTGTGTTTACGAGACTGATGAGGAATATTGCGAAATTCCTTCACTTGGCAGACATCAGAGCCTCCCTCTATTTAGACGACTGGCTTTTAAGAGCTCCCACAAGTCGTCGCTGTCTGGAGAATCTCAGATGGACTATGGATCTGACCAAGGAACTGGGCCTCCTGGTCAATTTAGAGAAGTCCCAGCTCGTCCCATCCCAGACCATTGTTTACCTGGGTATGGAGATTCAGAGTCGAGCTTTTCGGGCTTTTCCGTCGGCCCCAAGGATCAACCAAGCCCTAGAGTGCATCCAGAGCATGCTGAGAAGGAACCGATGCTCAGTCAGGCAGTGGATGAGTCTAACAGGGACACTTTCATCGCTGGCCCTGTTCATCGAGTTAGGGAGACTCCACCTCCGCCCCCTTCAGTATCATCTAGCTGCTCACTGGATAAAGGACATGACGCTAGAGACGGTCTCAGTTCCTGTTTCCGAAGAGATGAGGTCTACTCTAACGTGGTGGAAGAACAGCATTCTTCTCAAGGAAGGTCTATCTTTAGCTGTTCAGACCCCCGACCACCGTCTCTTCTCGGACGCATCAGACTCGGGCTGGGGTGTGACATTGGACGGACAGGAATGCTCGGGAACATGGAATCAGGAGCAAAGGACACTTCACATCAATTGCAAGGAGTTGTTGGCGGTTCATCTGGCCTTGATAAACTTCAAGTCCCTCCAGCTAAACAAGGTGGTGGAGGTGAACTCCGACAACACCACAGCCTTGGCTTACATCTCCAAGCAGGGGGGGACTCATTCGAGGAAGTTGTTAGAGATCGCAAGGGACCTCCTCATTTGGTCAAAAGATCGAAAGCTCACGCTGGTAACGAGGTTCATTCAGGGCGATATGAATGTCATGGCAGATCGCCTCAGCCGGAAGGGTCAGGTCATCCCCACAGAGTGGACCCTTCACAAGAATGTTTGCAGCAGACTTTGGGCCCTGCGGGGTCAGCCAACCATAGATCTGTTCGCTACCTCGATGACCAAGAGGCTCCCATTGTATTGTTCTCCGATTCCAGACCCAGCAGCAGTTCACGTGGATGCCTTTCTGCTGGATTGGTCCCATCTCGACCTGTATGCATTCCCGCCGTTCAAGATTGTCAACAGGGTACTTCAGAAGTTCACCTCTCACAAAGGGACACGGCTGACGTTGGTTGCTCCCCTCTGGCCCGCGAGAGAATGGTTCACAGAGGTACTGCAATGGCTGGTCGACGTTCCCAGGACTCTTCCTCTAAGAGTGGACCTTCTGCGTCAACCTCACGTAAAGAAGGTACACCCAAACCTCCACGCTCTTCGTCTGACTGCCTTCAGACTATCGAAAGACTCTCAAGAGCTAGAGGCTTTTCGAAGGAGGCAGCCAGAGCGATTGCCAGAGCAAGGAGGACATCCACTCTCAGAGTCTATCAATCTAAATGGGAAGTCTTCCGAAGCTGGTGCAAGGCCAATGCAGTTTCCTCAACCAGTACCACTGTAACCCAGATTGCTGACTTCCTGTTACATCTAAGGAACGTTAGATCCCTATCAGCTCCTACGATCAAGGGTTACAGAAGTATGTTGGCAGCGGTTTTCCGCCACAGAGGCTTGGATCTTTCCACCAACAAAGATCTACAGGACCTCCTTAGGTCTTTTGAGACCTGAAAGGAACGTCGGTTGTCCACTCCAGGCTGGAATCTAGACGTGGTCCTAAGGTTCCTTATGTCATCTAGATTTGAACCGCTCCAATCAGCCTCTTTTAAGGACCTCACATTAAAAACTCTTTTCCTCGTATGCCTAGCAACAGCTAAAAGAGTAAGTGATATCCACGCCTTCAGCAGGAACATAGGTTTCACATCGGAAACGGCTACATGTTCCTTGCAGCTCGGTTTTTTGGCTAAAAACGAGCTTCCTTCACGTCCTTGGCCTAAATCGTTCGAGATCCCTAGCCTGTCCAACTTGGTGGGGAACGAACTGGAGAGAGTACTTTGTCCAGTCAGAGCTCTTAGGTACTATCTAAAAAGGTCAAAACCTTTACGAGGACAATCAGAAGCCTTATGGTGTGCTGTTAAGAAGCCTTCGCTACCAATGTCTAAGAACGCAGTTTCTTACTACATCAGGCTTCTGATTAGAGAAGCTCATTCTCATATGAAGGAAGAAGACCTTGCTTTGCTGAAGGTAAGGACACATGAAGTGAGAGCTGTGGCTACTTCAGTGGCCTTCAAACAGAACCGTTCTCTGCAGAGTGTTATGGATGCAACCTATTGGAGAAGCAAGTCAGTGTTCGCATCATTCTATCTCAAAGATGTCCAGTCTCTTTACGAGAACTGCTACACCCTGGGACCATTCGTAGCAACGAATGCAGTAGTAGGTGAGGGCTCAGCCACTACATTCCCATAATCCCATAACCTTTTTAACCTTTCTCTTGAATACTTTTTATTGTTGTTTTTGGGTTGTACGGTCGGCTAAGAAGCCTTCCGCATCCTGGTTGATTTGGCGGGTGGTCAATTCTTTCTTGAGAAGCGCCTAGGTTAGAGGTTGTGATGAGGTCCTTTAGTATGGGTTGCAGCCCTTTATACTTCAGCACCTAAGAGTCGTTCAGCATCCTAAGAGGACCGCTACGCTCAGTAAGGAAGACATACTTAATAAAGGCAGAGTAATGGTTCAAGTCGACTTCCTTACCAGGTACTTATTTATTTTATATTTGTTATTTTGAATAACTAATAAAATGAAATACGGGATACTTAGCTTCTTTGTTAACATGTATGCTGGTCTCCACCCACCACCCTGGGTGTGAATCAGCTACATGATCATCGGGTAAGATTAATATTGAAAAATTTTATTTTCATTAGTAAAATAAATTTTTGAATATACTTACCTGTTGATCATGATTTAAAGGACCCGCCCTTCCTCCCCATAGAGAACCAGTGGACCGAGGAGAAAATTGAGGTCTTGTTGACAAGAAGTACTTGAGTACCTGACCACAGATGGCGCTGTTGTGTACACCCCCACCTGGATAGCGATCGCTGGCGTATCCCGACCGTAGATTTCTGTCGGGCAACGGAGTTGACAGCTACATGATCATCGGGTAAGTATATTCAAAAATTTATTTTACTAATGAAAATAACATTTTTCCACGTTTATTTACTGGTTTCGTGCACTTCAGCCCACAAGCGATTAGTGTATTTCAATGTAATACGTCCAAGTAGCCTGCACAGGCTCTATTTTTGGTGCAACTTTGCAACAAAAGAGCATTTTTTAAAAAGGTTGACGAGTCAATGAATCTTAAACTCGTTTGATAACATGCAAAGAGGTTACTTTAGTACAGCTATTATTTCTACAATTACCCTCAAAATGGTTATTTTAAACACAAGACTTACCCGGTAGTTTTATATATATAGCTTACGTCCCCAATGTCAACGGCAGAAAATTCGAAACTCGCGCCAACCGCCAGGTGTACCACCCCTGCACCCTAGCACGGTACCTGGGAACCATTCCAGGGACCCTCATATATTCCCTGCCGTCGGTAGCGGCGACACGTGAATTCTACTCCGTCATTACTGATCGTTTTTTTTTTTTTTTTTTTTTTTTTTTTTTTGGGTGAAGTACAAATCTTTGGTTATTGACTCCCGCTTGTTTTTGATCTCGCTTTGGATATTTCTTGATTTTGTTTGGATTAGATGATTTTTTACCTTTGCTTGTCTGAATTCTCTTAAAATTTCAAAATGGCCACCCCCCCTATAACTTTTAGGTTATGTGTGACTAGTGGGTGTAAGACCCATATGGCTAAAGCCTCTCTTGACCCCCATTCTCTCTGTGTTGCATGTAGAGGTAAAGAGTGTGATTTAGGTGATCGCTGTGACGAATGTTTTTTGCTGTCAGAGCATGAATGGATTGAGTTTGATAGATACAGACGTAAACTCAAATGGGATAGATTGAGGCGTAGTTCTTCTCGCTCATCTAGAGATATATCCTCTTCCCATGTCATTAATCCTATTACTCCACCTGTAGTGGTTGATCTAGATCCCACTATTGCAATTGCTAATGAACCTTCACTAAAAGATATGTTAGTGGCGATTCAAGCTCTCGGCGCTAAAGTTGAATCTTTGGCTGCGGAGAGGACACAGTTGATGTCCGATGTGCGACTATTAAAAGGTGAAGGTGCAAGTGTAAGTGCAGTGGAGGGTGCGCCTGCTCTTGTCTGTCGTCCTCCTAGTTCTAGACACCTTCCAAGCTCCCCAACCCCTGGGAGAAGGAATGTCGAAAGGCGAAAGGAGACGAGAGGCTTTATCGAACGAACAGACGTCCCCTCGAACGTACCTGTGGGCGCCTCCCAGGACGTTCACCCTCACCATAGGAAAGGTGAGGTTAAGTGTTTTTCGACGTCTTCGGATGACCCCTTGCCTAAAAGAGGTTGGAAGCTCGCTTCCAGACCTCTTAAGAGGTCCTATGATCAGGCCTGTCGACGTCCTGCTAGTTCAAAACCTGGATGTAGTCACTGGGATACTCCAGAGCCTTTTGAAAGTCCCCCGATCAAACGTCCTTTTAGAACACTGGACGTTTCCAAGGATCCTTCTGTTCACTCAGGACCAGGCTTTACCTCATTCCAAGCTCCCAAGCAGCATTCAGACTGGTTTTCGCCTTCAAGGCGCTCTGTTCCGTTTAGCGATGAGGAGAACGTTGTGATTTCATCACCGATTTCACAACGTTCGGATCCTAACTTTGTAATTCTTCAAGACATGCAAAGCAGGCTCTCCTCCTTTATGCAATCATACCAGCGTAGCGACAAATCTCATATCAGCGGTCATGATCGGAGCAGCGAGCCAGGACGTGTTTCCGAACGCCCTCGTAATCGGGGATCTAAGCTTCCTGCTAGCCGCTACGAACGGCCTTTAGGAAGTAATCGTGATCGTTCTCCTAAGTCCGCAGTCCACAGTTCTTTTATTGAACGCGAACGAGACAGTGTGCCCGTGCGTTCTTCTAAGAAAGACGTCGGATGTCCTGTTAAACAGGTTATTGAACGCCTTGCGAACGGGTTACTGAACATCCTGTGAACAGGCTTATGTTCGTTCTTTGGATAAGTCTTTCGAATGTCCTTGTAAACAGGCTACCGAACGTCCTTACAAGCAGGCTGCCAAACGTCCTATCATTCAGGAAGTTTCTCTCTCCGCCAATTATTTTAGTGAACGTCTTTCAGGTCGTGTTTCCGGGAGGATTACAGTTGAACGAGTCACTGAACGACAAGCAGTTCATAGTACCGAACGCTTGTCAGCAGTTGACGGCAAACTTGTTTCTGAATATGATCCTGAACGTCCTATCCCTTGTCATATTTCGGATGTTAGTTTGGATTGCGATGAGGAGGCTCATTCTTTTCAAGACATCGATACGGTTCATGTACAGGAACTTCTCGTCTCCGATCGAGCTGATCGCGGGCGATCGGATGAGCCGCACGCCTCTGCCGACTGTTACTATTCGCAATGAGTCTATTTCTATTGCGGTTGGCACTCAGGATTTTTCTGAAATTGAAATCGCTCTTAACCCTACTGCTTCGAAGGAACGTTGCAAGAGAAGGAAGTAGAAGGCCAGCTTTCTCCTATGGAGTTTGATGACGTTTCAGAGGACGAGGACTCCGTTTCTTTCCGTCATTCTGCTGATCTTAAACTAATGAAAGTTTTTTACGGAAGAGTTTTCAGACTTTTTTGTGCCTATAGCTCCGCGCTCGCCCCCGTCTGAGTTTACTCTCGGGAAAGCCTCTAAGAAAGCCCGCTTTACTAAGATGGTACTGTCGCGTTCGTCCAAGAGAGCTCTTAAATTAATGGGTGACTGGTTACAATCTAAGAAGGCCTTAGGAAAGACGTCTTTTTTCCTTTCCTCCAGCTAGACTGGCTTCGAGGTCGAGCATCTGGTACGAGGCAGAAGTTCTCGACTTGGGGATTCCTGCTTCTGCCCAGGGAGATTTCTCAAGCCTCGTAGACGCTCCTCGTCGGTCGGCCATGAGAAAGACAAAGATTTTTTGGTCTACTTCAGAGATGGACCACCTTCTCAAGGGAATTTTTCGAGCCTTTGAAGTTTTTAATTATTTAGACTGGACACTTGGGGCTTTGGGTAAAAAAGTTGAGACTTTTAAAGAGGGGGATACCTCTGCCCTGGTCCATTTGATGTCGTGCATGGACAAAGCCTTGAGGGATGGCTCTAATGAACTTGCAGCTCTTTTTTCCGCAGGCATCCTTAAGAAAAGAGATCAACTTAGCTCTTTTCTTTCGCCGGGGGTGACTCCCTTCCAGAAGTCCGAACTTTTATATGCACCTCTTTCTCCATTGCTGTTCCCACAAGAACTTATCAGGGAGATTTCTGCAGCTTTAGCTCAGAAGGCTACTCAGGATCTTGTCTCCAAGACTGCTAGGAAGGCTCTTCCTCCCTCTTTTACCAGCCACAAGGCTAAGGAAGATACTTTTCCCAAGTTTTCCCAGCCCGTTCGAGGGAGATCTTCCAGCAGTGGTAGTTCCAGACGTGATGCTAGAAGGAGTAAGAGAAGAGGTTTCAGAGCAGGGCGAAGAAGAGTCTGACTGCTTTCGCCTTCAGGCAGTAGGTGCCAGACTAGTTGAATTCTGGCAAGCATGGGAAAAGAGAGGAGCAGACCAATGGTCTATTCAGATCTTGAAGGAGGGTTCCAAGATCCCCTTTCTAGGGAGCCCTCCCCTGGTCTTAGTTTCCGTGGATCTCTCTCCCAGATACAGAGAGGAGGCAAAGAGACAAGCTCTTTCGAACCAAGTGTCTCTTATGATAGAAAAGGGGGCCATAGAGAAGGTTCAGGATCTTCGTTCACCGGGTTTCTACAACCGCCTATTTCTGGTACCCCTAGAACTCGGGGGGATGGCGTCCAGTTCTGGATGTGAGTGCGCTGAACAAGTTCATCATCAAAACGAAGTTCACCATGGAAACTTCGAAGTCAGTGCTAGCAGCAGTAAGGAGGGACGACTGGATGGTCTCATTAGACCTCCAGGACGCCTACTTCCACATCCCCATCCATCCGAGCTTCAGACCCTACCTAGGGTTCGTTTTCATGGGAGATGTCTTCCAATTCAGAGCAGTATGCTTCTGCCTTTGCACAGCCCCTCAGATCTTAACGAAGCTCATGCTGAATGTAGCAAAGATCCTTCATTCAAGGGGCATAAGAGCCTCCCTGTATCTCGATGACTGGCTTCTCAGAGCGCACTCTTACGATCACTGCCTGAAGGATCTTCAGACAACCTTGGACCTTGCGAAAGAACTGGGTCTCCTTATAAACAAGGAAAAGTCTCTCTTGGTTCCATCTCAAGAGATTTTATATTTGGGGATGACGATACGGAGTCAGATTTTTCGGGCTTTTCCGTCTCCCCTAAGGATAGAGCAAGCAAAGTTGAAACTAAGATCGTTTCAAAGCAAGAAAGTTTGTTCAGCAAGGAAATGGATGAGTCTGGTAGGAACCCCCTCCCCCTTGGAACAGTTCGTCCCACTGGGAAGACTGAATCTTCGTCCTCTCCAGTTCCATCTCAACAGCCATTGGGACAAGGAGAGGGACTTAGAAACGATGTCCATTCCTATCAGAAACCCCATCAAAGACTGCCTTCAGTGGTGGGAAGGATCAGACAAGTTCCAGGAAGGTCTCGACTTGTCAATAAAGAGCCCAGACCTTGTGTTATGCTCCGACACCTCAGACACAGGATGGGGAGCAACCCTAAACAAGTTAGAAGTCTCGGGTCTATGGTCAGAGCCCCCAAAATCCTCGCATATCAACCACAAGGAGTTGTTGGCAGTTCTTTTAGCCCTCAAAATTTTCGAGGAACTAGTCACCAACAAAGTAGTTCAGGTCATTGCGGACAACACGACACCATTGGCATACATCTCAAAGCAAGGGGGAACACACTTGATATCTCTGTACGAGACGTCAAAAGAATCTCCTGGTGTGGCCAAGAGAGAGGAACGTTATACTTCTGACAAGATTCATTCAAGGGGAGAAAAACGTAATGGCAGACGGAATCAGATCCTTCCAACAGAGTGGACCCTCAACCTTCATGTGTGCAAGAGCCTGTGGCGTCTTTGGGGTCGCCCTTGCATAGACCTTTTCGCAACCTCGAAGATGAAGAGGTTAGAGGCGTATTGCTCCCCTGTTCCGGATCCAGAAGCAGTCCACATAGACGCTTTTCTGTTGGACTGGTCCAATCTATATCTCTACGCCTTCCCACCTTACAAGATCCTGTACAAAGTAGTTCAGAAATTTGTGACATCCAAAGGAACCAGGATGACCCTTGTGGCTCCCTATTGGCCGTCAAGAGAATGGTTCAGAGGTACTGGAATGGGTGATAGACACCCCAAGAATTCTTCCTCTAAGAGTAGATCTACTCGGACAACCTCACTTGGAAAGATTACATCAAAATCTCCACGCTCTTCAGCTGACTGCCTTCAGACTATCGATAGACTCGCTAGATCTAGAGGCTTTTCGAAGGAGGCAGCTCAAGCTATTGCAAGAGCAAGAAGGACTTCAACCATCAAAGTCTATCAATCTAAGTGGCAGGTTTTCAGAGAGTGGTGTAGAATCAAATCTCTTTCCTCATCCAATACCTCTGTTGCTCAAATTGCGGATTTCCTGCTATATCTTCGAAGGAAGTGCAATTTCTCCTCCTCCTACTATTAAAGGCTATAGGAGTATGTTAGCTACTGTGTTTAGGCATATAAACCTTGACCTCTCTGGCAATAAGGATCTGCAAGAACTTCTCAAGTCTTTCGAGACTTCAAAACGATGGAACCAAGATTCTGCAGCCTGGAATCTGGATATTGTTTTGAAGTATCTCATGAGCGACAGGTTTGAGCCGCTGGGTTCAACTTCCTTGAAAGACCTCACTATGAAGACTTTATTTTTGGTCAGTCTTGCGACAGCCAAAAGAGTGAGTGAGATTCATGCGTTTAGCAAAAACGTTGGATTTCGTAATGTTAAAGCTGTCTGTTCCTTACAATTAGGCTTTCTTGCCAAAAACGAACGCCCTTCTCAGCCTTGGCCCAAAGCATTCGAGATTCCAAATCTTACGGATCTGGTTGGAGATGAGGTAGAAAGAGTCTAATGCCCAGTGAGAGCTCTGAGATGCTACTTGGAGAGAACAAAAGACTTACGAGGCAAGTCTGAATCTTTGTGGTGTTCAGTCAAAAAGCCCTCTTTACAGATGTCTAAAAATGCCTTGTCATATTTTGTCAGGCTTTTGATTAAGGACGCTCATATTCATTGTAATGAATCAGACCTTAGACTTTTAAAGGTCAAGTCTCATGAAGTTAGAGCAGTGGCAACGTCGGCAGCATTCAGGCAGAACAGATCTCTACAAAGCATAATGGACACGACCTTCTGGAGGAGCAAATCCGTGTTCGCGTCATATTATTTGAAAGGTGTTCAGACTTGTTACGAGGACTGTTAAACTCTGGGTCCATTTATAGCAGCGAGTGCAATAGTGGGTGAAGGATCCACCACTATGTTCCCACCAATAACCTTTTCTTCTCTTGGTACTTTTTATTGTGTTTTATGGTTGTTTGTGGAGATTGTGTCAGTCTTCCACAATCATTGATTTTGTCAGGTGGTCATGTTTGTTTCTTGAGAGCACCCGGAACTGGTTATTGGAGGAGGTTCTGTCATGATGAGGTTTTGACACCGGTTTGACAGTCCCTTCAAGATCTTCAGCCCCCTGGGAGGATCGCTGGATCTCATAAGGCTAGCAGACATAATGAGGCAGAGTATCATTGAAGTCCGCTTCCTTATCAGGTATGAACCCTCAAGTTTTGTTTTAATTAACTCTGAAGTAGAATTCCAGATATGCTAGCTGTCTCTAACCCTCCACCAAAGGTGTTAATCAGCTATATATATAACTACCGGGTAAGTCGTGTGTTTAAAAATATTTTCATTAATAAAATAAATTTTTTAACATGCTTACCCGGTAGTTATATAAAATTTTAGTCCCTCCCTCCTCCCCTCTAAGAGATTAGAGGCATGGAATTTATGAGGGTCACTGGAATGGTTCCCAGGTACCTCGCTAGGGTGCAGGGGTGGTACACCTGGCTATCCAACTGGCGGTTGGCGCGTGTTTTTAATTTTCTGCCGTTGACTTCGGGGACGTAAGCTATATATATCACTACCGGGTAAGTATGTTAAAAATTTATTTTATTAATGAAAATATCATATTAGGGTATCCTTCTAAGGGGTTAATGTCATCAGTGTACCTTAGTAGGTACACGGTATGTTTCACCATGGTCTAAAAGAATATTCTTTAGACCATTGAGTATTACTGTAGGTTCTTGGCAGTGTCCTGTTATATCCTAGTATTTTTTCTATTTCTAGCATTCTACTTTAATTACTTCCCACTTCCTGTCTTCAGTCTTTCTGTGCAACAGCTGTATTTAGAAATTGTTTTGTATGTACTGCCAGAGAGTTATTGGGCCATTTTGACTCTGTTTGCATGTCGTTTTACCCGAATAGGTTGGCGTATTCTTAACACAATCTCCTCTTGCATCTAACAACACTTTTTCACTCAAGGGGGTTATCTGTTGGACTGAAATTGTTCTATGGCTACTTTACTTTTGGTTAGAGTTGAAGAGACACTTTAATTGTTCTCTAGACTTAGGTAGGACCATAGCCTCTATACCATTGTCTTCCACTTCTTGAAAAATAATTCAGTGGGCATTTATTAAATAATATAGATTAAAAGCTTAAAAGCCATAGTACTTTAGAATTTGAAATCAATATCCATTTTACAAAATTTGTAAAAAAATTTGTAAGTGTAATATCCTTTGTCAAACTCGTAAATTCCCATTTTTTCATTTCCAGACGTGGAAGTTGAAATTACTTGGATGAGGGCCCCTCATAAATGAAGATTCCTTGAATTGGTAGTTTTTTCATTGGATTAAGCGTGCCTGGCTTAGCTACTTTGTACGAAGAAGTTTCCAAACTGTTTGAAAAGCAGAACTGCTCCAATGAGGGTTTTAAGTATTGATGAATGGTAAGTCTTTTACAGAACATTTTTTTTTTTTTTTTTTTTACCTGTTATTTGCTTTGAATGCTTGTATTAGAGGAATACTTTACACATGAAATTAACATGGTCGTTTATTAGCGTTTATACAGTTTGATACAGTTGTTAAATTTTTAATTACAATCCTAGTAAAACATCTAAATTTATTAATCTAGTTGTACTGTATTATTTTTTTTAGATTATTGATTTCAATTTTAAAATTGTATGTTGCAAACAGTTTAGGTAAGTATTGTGAATTATCTAAAGAAAAATAGAAAATAATTTTGAATTGATATGTTCTTTTTATCTGAAAGTTTAATTTCTGTAAAGAATACTGTATAGAGCTCTTTGCACAAGTTTAGGTGACGTGCTAATCGTATGAAACTGTTGAAAAAAGCGTCTGTGAATGTTCTTTAAAGAATGAACTATAATATAAAAAGTAAAACTGCTGGACAGAATTTGTCAAACTTAAGATAGATGGCCTGTGTTATTCATTCCTTAGTTGATAGGATTAGTTTGAATGCTGTAGTCGGTATTTATAAGGATTAAGTAGAATACAGTATAATGCTTGCTGTGTATCATTATGGTAGGTTACACTAGGTTAGATCTCTGGTGATGCTAACACCAATTTGGTTTATTTTAACCCTTTTACCCCCAAAGGACGTACTGGTACGTTTCACAAAAGCCATCCCTTTACCCCCATGGACGTACCGGTACGTCCTTGCAAAAAAATGCTATAAATGTTTTTTTTTCATATTTTTGATAATTATTTGAGAAAATTCAGACATTTTCCAAGAGAATGAGACCAACCTGACCTCTCTATGACAAAAATTATGGCTGTTAGAGCAATTTAAAAAAAAGATATACTGCAAAATGTGCTGGGAAAAAAATAACCCCCTGGGGGTTAAGGGTTGAAAATTTCCTAATAGCCTGCGGGTAAAAGGGTTAAAAGGCTTTGATTTGGTCCAACAGGCAGAGGTTTTTTTATTTTCTATTTTCAAATATTTCAAGAAAGTGGCCATTGTACTTTTGTAATGGTATTGGATGGTTTTGGATTAAGATCAATTGATTATATTGGGCTGAGGTAATCTAACTGACCCCTTTTCTAGAGATTATTTTTTTTAGCCATTTTGTTTCTAGGCAAATTATTTTAGACTGAGGTTTTCTCATCTATTTAAAGCTACTTCACAACTTGTAGCCAACAAGTTACTGGTGTATGTTTTTTCTTACGTTTAAACGTTGTTTTACATAGTCTGTGAATTTCTCGTTATACACCAGTGTTAGGTCTGTTTCTCATGGAGGAAATTGTTTCTATCATATAGATCTACAACTTATAATCTTGCACTGGATTGGTGTATAGTCAAATATTCTTAACGTCTAGTCCAAGTTGTTACGATTATCCCTTGATTTGTTCCAGTAGTCGATAAAAGGCTATTGATGTGAGGGGTCTAGTAATCTCTCGATGATCCCCTACAGATACCATTTTGTATTGTCCTCACGTTCTCTGCCTTATTTCCCTTAATTATATGTACAACTTGTTCTGTACTCATTAAATTTACCTGTTTATTTTTGGAGGTCTTACAGTTTTCTCATTTTGTCTATCTAGTTGTCTCTGATTATTTTTCATGGACTGAAGTCTTGCCTAATAACTTCAATCTGAAGTTTTGCAATGGAACTTTGATTTCTTTCTTAGTGTCTCCATGTATTTCTTAACCCTTTTACCTCCGGGGTATTTGGAAATTTCCAACCCTTAACCTCCAGGGGGTTATTTTTTTCCCAGCACATTTTGCAGTATATTTTTTTTAAATTGCTCTAACAGCCTTAATTTTTGTCATAGAGAGGTCAGGTTGGTCTCATTCTCTTGGAAAATGCCTGAATTTTCTCAAAAAATTATCAAAAAATATGAAAAACAAATTTTTATAGCATTTTTTTGCAAGGACGTACCGGTACGTCCATGGGGGTAAAGGGATGGCTTTTGTGAAACGTACCAGTACGTCCTTTGGGGGTAAAAGGGTTAATATATATTGCATCTGCTGGCCATCATTGTTCGAATTACAGTACCGTACTTGAAAGTTCTTTCAAGACCAGGCAGAATCCCCCTCAAGCTTTGTGTGTTTATTCCTTGAAGTCTCTCATTGTGGATTGTTTGCAATTTTTTTCAAGATGCTATATTTAACCACTTAAGATTTTAGTGGCTGCTATTCAACTCGCATGTTGCACTATTATAAGAAAGTTGTAGGTTGTACATGAAGAAAAAAGAATTGTAGTAGGAAAGGTTGTGCAGTATAGCATTAGGGTTTTTAAAAAGCGAGTGGTGATATGGCTGAAGGAACATTGTGAAAACACTTGAATAGTGCCTACATTTCAATATTACAGGCGATATTACTGTAGTTACCAGACTGTAGGTCTGCTATTTATTGTAAATAATCAGAATAAGAAAGCTGGTCTTTCAAGGTAATGCTGCGAGCTAATTCTTTGGATTTTAACATATAAATTTCTGGACCTTTTTTTTAAGTTAGAATATATATATTTTTTTACCCCATTGCCAACAATATCTTCTCTCAAATACTTTATGGTTTTAATAACATTCACATAGTTACACCCTGTACTGGTAAGCGAAAGGGGCATTTTAATATTTTTATGATATCGATTGGCCTAAAATTATTTAATTATATTTGCTATTCTTTATTACCTTCTAATCCTTAAAGTGACTTTGAGTTTTAAATGTAATAGAGTAATTGAGTCTTAAATGTAAGAGTAATTAGTCTTCCACATTTAGTAAACTTCATCGACATTACTTCCAAGTCTTTTAGTAAGGCATTATACCTTAATTTCCAGGTCCCAAACTACCCTCTTGAAGTGGTCCTCAGTGCTGAGCTTCAACTGACCCTAGTTCTTACGAGGTTCAATTGGAGGAAATAAATACCCAAGTCTAAATATGAAGAAATGGTTATTCTTCAGTCAGCAAGATGGAAGGTGACAAGTAGAAAATAATTGTAGTAGGTAAAGCAGTTGTGCCTGTGTTAAAAGAGGAGATGTTAACTTTAGAGTGGTTGATCATTGAAGGTAGAGTGTGTTACAGTTTCAGCAAATTCGTATTAAGAAATCCTATCTTATCATAGGAAAAGTGTTTCACAAAATTTGTATATATTTTTGTATTTGATTGTTTTCACAATGCCCTATTTGTTTTTGTTTGAAGGTGAGGATTAAATCTATTAGAAAAAATAGAAGGAAGATTAAGTATAGTAGCAATTTGTAATAATTTATTTTAACCCTTTTACCCCCAAAGGACGTACTGGTACGTTTCACAAAAGCCATCCCTTTACCCCCATGGATGTACCGGTACGTCCTTGCAAAAAAATGCTATAAAAATTTGTTTTTCATATTTTTTGATAATTTTTCGAGAAAATTCAGGCATTTTTCAAGAGAATGAGACCAACCAGACCTCTCTATGACAAAAATTAAGGCTGTTAGAGCAATTTAGAAAAAATATACTGCAAAATGTGCTGTGAAAAAAATAACCCCTTGGTGGTTAAGGGTTGGATATTTCCAAATACCCCCGGGGGTTAAAGGGTTAATGATATTTTCTATTTCCTCAATGTATTTTGTCGAACTGGTAATTTAACATATTTTTTGAAATTCTGCAATTCCAAAATATTTTCGCTCTTCTTGTTATCTCTTTATTGAATTAATAGTTTATTTGAATAACATCATAAGGATTATGGGGGAGAATTTGGTTTTATAATCCATATACATGACTAGTCATTACAATGTTAATATTTATTGCCATGATTTTGACTTAAATTTCATCCTTTGCAGATAAACTGATCCATTTATTTCTTCTGCTGCTGCTCCATCAAGTGAAACTGCTACAAAGGCGCATCATTAAAAGTGAGGTTGCTTCATGATTAGATCTAAAGTGGATGCGAGCATCAGTCTCGTTTGTTTTTAGAAGACTTAATTTGGTCCAGCAGGCTAACACACATATTAGAAATCTTCAATTTTTCAAGTAAGCAACAATTTAATTATTGGGTATTTTTGGATTTAAAGCTATTTTTAGTCTGAGGTTACCGATGCATGCTTTCTGTTTGTCATATTTGTTCCTACACAATACAAACCATACGCACTTTACATAGAAGAAATCTGCACTAGCTGGCATATGGCAATAAGACTTTTAATGAGGTGTAAACAAGAGTTTTAGGGTTTTGCCACTTGTAGGAGGGAGAAGCATTGCCCCCAACAACTCGCTCCTACTTTTTTGGCTGTAGTTGAAGACAGAAATTTCCTTCCACATTCCTAACTGGGTATGGCAAAAATTTGAACTCTTCTTTTCTTTGTTTTGCGAATGTGCTGAGAGTGTACTTGAGGATGCATGACATGTGCAATTGCACAAGCAAGGTGGGCCGCTCCTGTGGTACTTTCGTGTCCCAGGGGGACACGGACTCTCGCTGGCTTTGTACTTTGTGCAGAGGGCACTTCTGCATGGAGTGTAGGGATCATCTCAGTGGGAGTGGTACGGCAGGAGGAGAAAGAAGTCCAAAGGATTCTTTGCTTGCAGCTCCATCCTTGAGGTCAAAATCCCAACTTCCCTCCCTCACCCGTTACCCTCTTCTCCGACTGCTTGATTGGTCTCTAGAGAAAGAGTGATGGTCGTTTGACTCTCGGTCAACCTTCCGGTCAGGCTTCTTTTCCACCTCCTTGTGTGGAACAAATTGCATCTATCCTATAGACCTTTTTACTTCTTTTATATTACAGTAAATGGGGGAATACTGTAGTTAAATTTTCATGTCATCTTGTCCTCGACGTTTGGATAATCCCGTAATTTCTTAGATGACATGATATTGGTTAAAGGGTGTCTGTATTATTCTCAAGACAATAAGTTACTGAAACCCTTTCTTATTGTACCACTTAAGAGAATCTCTTTGCCCTTGACTTACTTGTGCTAAATTGTACTGTACTCGTTTTTACCCGATTATTTTTCGGGTCTTCCAATTTTCTCATTTGGTCTAATATTCAGGACCTTACAGTTGCCTCTTCCAGACAGTATATTCTTATAAGGTCAGAAACTTTGTCTCAAATGGGGCACTCTCTTAGCTTTTATTCCATATTATAAGAAACCAATAATTTTGAAACTGCCATTCCTAAGGCTAGGGGAGTGGCGGTGCATATTAGGACAGAGTACCCTGCTTCTCATAAGTCCTGCTATAAATTTAGATGTCATAAGATCTGGGTAATAAAAGGTTGTGGCAGGCATGATTACTTTAGTGTTCATTCTACACGGATCTGGACTTGGAAAATTCCATCTTCAATTATCAACTTACGATATGGTCAAAATACAAGATGATGATAGAAAGGCCTCTCTTGTTTTTGTTGATTTCAATGCTCGCCATAGGGGGAGAGGTTTAAACCGTTTCTCATACTGATTACCTTGGCTTAATCACTTTGGAAGTTGCTTATTAATCTTCTGTTGCCTAGTTTACAATTTAGCTTTTGCAGAAGCCTTGGACCATATGATATCCATCTTATAATCTTCACTGCTGTGCTTAAATCCCTTGATTATTGTCAGGAAGTTGTATGACTGGCCTTAATTTTAGTGCTGCTTTTGACAGTGTTATTTAATGGGACCATATTTCTAAACAATGGTTGGGAGTAGTTGGGTCTCTGCTTAGCATCATTATTGAGTATCTAAGTAATAGATCGCCAAGTTGACAGCCACTATAGTTAGTATATGAATGTGATAACTCGGGGTAGGGTTTTTTTACCTATTACATTTCATACTACTGTATATATTAAACATATGGGATGTTGTTTGGCCTAGAAAACAAGCTTGTTGCATATGCAGATGATGCTTCTCTCTTTGCCTCAATTCCATCTCCTGAATTTAGGTCTGGGGTTGCTGGATCCCTTAATAGAGAGATCTAGTCCAAATTAGTGCATGGTGCATATTATGGGGCATGGTTGAACCCTAACAAAACTAGAAAGTATGATTGTAGGTAGGTTGAGGGCAGTGGCTTCCTAACATCCAGATATAAGCATTGTTAGTGTTAACTCTATATGACTTAAATAGAATTTTAAATGAGATTCTTGATAGCAAATTTACTTCTGAGTTACATTTGGTTTTTTTACTTCATAAATTGTAAAACTAATTTGGCCAATTGAGAAAGTTTTTGAAGAGTTTTGGTGATCAATCGTTTCTGAAGAAGTTTTTATTCTTTAATTTTGCCTTGTTTGGAGATTGTTCTCCTGTCTGGTCTTCAGTTGCCGAATCTCATCTTAATTTGTTGGACAGGATTGTATGATCTATTAAAGTTCTTCAGTACCATCCTGTTCATAATACTAGGTATGCAGTTAATTTCAAATAGTCGTGCCTTCTCCATCATAAGAAGGCTTAATGTAACAGTATTCTAGAAGTTCTATTCCAGTTATGGTCTTTCTAATCAGGCAGAACTTTAAATTTACATCGTATGTTTTTTTCATTGAACATGCTAACTTTAAGATTCACTTTATAGTTAAGATAATAGCCTCATCTGTTATGTTGTTATAGTTGTTATAGGTCTTTATCACTTTATTTTTTTAATTTCTTTCCTCCCCTTGAAGGCCTTGGGTTATATAAGAGCCCTGCCTTTTCCAGGCAGGGTGTAGCTTATCTGGTAATAATAATGAGTGTTTTCTCATTTGGTGTAAGTCTCACCTAAAATAGACTCTTCAATCTGAAATCTTTTAAGGGAACTTCAATTTCTTGCTTGGGCTTTTCACGAGTGTATTTTACATTGCCATCGGTGTTCAAGATGGGACTTGAAAGATCAGGCAAAACTCACTATTCCACCCCTTAGGTCTTATATAGAGGCAATGGGTTGCTCATAATAAGTGCCACCTGCACATTGGAAATAAGTGTGAAAATTTTTTAAGGGTAAATAGAGCAAAGATACTTGAGATAAAGTACTTAAGTCCACTTTTCTGGAGGTGTTAATAGCCTACTGGTGGTAATTCTTGGATATGGTTTTAAAAGCATTTTAAAAGTTTTTGTTTCTGTATTTTCAATTAACAAATTTTATAAATCCTTGAAACCTTTAGGTCTTCCAATATAAAATACTACCAAAAGGCCAATTTGTAAAGTCACACATGATTGTAAATATAAGATTAATAGGGAAGAAAATCTGTTATGGTTATATAAAATTTATTTAACGTTGCAAAATGTTTAGTGGTAAAAATATTGACAAATGTCTAATAGGTATTTTTTTCCAGATCTACACAAAATACATTTAACATCCATCAACAGCTATATACTTAATTGCAAAAGACTGGCTACAAATATAATTTGATGCCGTAAACCTGCTACTGTTGGGCCAACTTGATATGAAGAACTGCGCTGCCAAACTACTGCTAAAATGTGGATTTTATTGAGGAGATACTCTTTCGTGTATGACCTGCTGCTACTATGCCAACTTCATTGAGGAGATGTCAGTTACTGCTGTGCCAACTCCAATGAGAAAATTTTATTGCTACTGCCTAAATTAAGATGTTATGCTGCTGTGCTAATTTCAAAGCCGCTGCTGGTGTTGTTGCTGATGTGTCAATTTCATTTTGGATACTTCCGCTATTGCTGCTATCATTTTGAGAGATTGCTGCTGCTTTATTCTTCATTGAAGGATTTTCCGCTGCTGCTGTGCCAACTTTTTCGAAATATTCCTGCTACTGTGCCAGTTTTTTTAAGAGATATCAGCTTTTACTGTTATGTCATCTTCAACTGAAATCTGCTTCTGTGTTTTTTATTGAAATAATTTCTACCACTGTGAAAAGATTGCTACTGCTGCATAGCTAAATTCATTGAAGAAATTGTTACTGCTGCTGCTGCTTACTTAACTTCATTGAAGAAATTGCTGCTGCTGCTGTGCTAACCTAATAGATGAAATTTCTCAGCTGCTTAGCTAACTTCATTGAAGAGACTGCTGCTGATGCTGCTGCTTAGCTAAATTGAGGATATTATTACTGCTGCTGCTTAGCTAATTTCATTGAAGTGATTACTGCTTAGAATCTTCATTGAAGAAATTATTGGTGCTGCTGCTGCTTTGCTAACTTCATTGAGAAGACTATTACTGCTGCTGCTTGGCTAGTTTTATTGAAGAGATTACTACTGTGCCAACTTGATAGATTAAATGAAGTTGTTGTGCCAACTTTCTTGATGAGATATCTGCTACTGCTGCTGCACCATCTGCATTGAAGAAATTTTCCTACTGTTGTGCTAACTTCAATGATGAGATTGCTGCTGTCATTGAAGAGATTTTCCGGCTGCTGTGCCATCTTCATTGAAGAAATTTCCTCCTGCTGTGCCAACATTGAGGAAACACCGCTGCTACTGCCCTAATGTTAATGAGGAGACATGCTGCTGCTGTACAAACTAAATCAAACTGTATGGAGGAATTTTACTGTTACTGCTGCTGTGTACACTTCATTGGGATTAATCGCTGCTGTGCTAAATAAATTAAACTAGCCATCGTATCCTACCTTACTACATCCTGACAGATATAACCTTATGCTACTTCACATAAAGATCTGCTACTTTTGTGCTAGCTATAGAATTTTACAGTTTTCAACTTTAAGAGCAGCAATTTGATAGACAAATTAAATTGAACTTATTCATCTGCAGTGATATTAATCTTACTTCAGATATTTGACCAAATCCTTGTCTACAGCTATTGTGAAATTATTTGCTGGCTTCAATAGGAGTACATCTTGGATAAATTTTGTGGTTATTTTCTTCATCTGTCACTATTTAAAAATTAACCAACTGCTGCTGCTGTTAGGGTTTCATTAGCATTTCTGCCGTTATTCCAGCTACTTGAGGCCTGTTAACATCATCTTCCAATATGAACATTGATCTGACAAACTAGAGTAGTTATTGAGGCTGCTTTAAATCAATCACTACTGCTGTGCCAACTTCTTAAGGACTATTGTTGCAGCCTCAATTAAGAGCACAATTGATACGATAAAGAAAGGGACTAGCTTCTTTATTTGCAGCAGCTTAAAAACATCTCCAATTAATGCTTCTTTGCAGGTTCAGAGTAGATTCTTCCATCACCTGCATGTTACTGCAGCACCTTCAAGTGAAGAGCAACTGATCATTCAGAAGAGAAGGCTATGTCATCCATCTTCTTCAACTACTGTAGGGCTGAAAGAATAAAAGCAATCAACAGTGTTATTTCCAAAACAAAAAATCTTACTGTACTCTTTAATAATTTAATTATATATGTTATTTCCAAAACAAAAATCTTACTGTCCTCTTTAATATTTTAATTATATTACTAATAAAATTTCAAATTTCTTTAAAAATGCAGTTCAGTCTTTTTCAAGCTATATTGATGTGAATAGAAGTTTTTAATCATTAGTATAAATGTAAAATAGGTATAACAATCAAACTAAGCTTTTCTACCAAAGTTAATGATTATTTTTAACAATTAATATTGTCCTGTTTTGTTTAGTAAAGGGTTATTCCAAAATATTTGAGTATACATCCCCCAGAGATAAATTTATTTGGTTCTAAAAGTAAAATTACCAACTTTATAAAAACTCTTCTAGCTGTTTATTCTAAAATTACTCTTCCTATCACAATTAAAAATTAAAATATAGAATGGCAAATAAGAAGCCTGACTATTGAATTTCCTTTTTGTCCCACATCTCAGAGTAATATCATATTTCATTTTCGTCCCACATTTTAGAGTAATAAAGTTGTAATTCAAATTTGTAATTCTCTAAGTAATTAAAATTTAAGTTTTTATTCGCACCAACACACTGCAATGTCTGCAAACCTGTTGCTAATAATACAAGCAGTAATAGATGTT
The DNA here is from genome assembly GCF_036898095.1 of Palaemon carinicauda. Taxonomy (NCBI): domain Eukaryota; kingdom Metazoa; phylum Arthropoda; class Malacostraca; order Decapoda; family Palaemonidae; genus Palaemon; species Palaemon carinicauda. The sequence goes on from NC_090727.1 coordinate 153,742,658, forward strand.
TAACAACAAATATACTAAGAAAATATTCCTATAGGACAAATGCGCAAATTCAAAGTTTATACAAACAAAAAATTAGTACAAATCTAATATACACTAGACTTAAAACAAAAGTCAGTCAACCTCAACATTATTTAATTGGAAAGCAAAGAAATATTGAATTAAATCATGAGCATTCCAAGCACTACACCTTTTCACAATATTTAGCCCATAATTTGATGGGGGTAAAAGCAGTTATTACTATAACTAGCCAAGCTACATCCCCTAGTTGGAAAAGCAGAATGCTACAAGCCCAAGGGCTCCAACAAAGAAATTAACTCAGTGAGGAACATATGAAAAAAATAAATTTTAAATCTGTTAAAACATTGTTGTGGCCTGGTTGGTAACATCTCTCTACCTAGTGATCACTAGACAGGGATTAGTCCCCCGATGACACTTTTATTCTTCTAGTGTCTGCAACACCTTATCATCCTTGTGAGCTAAGGATGGTGGGTTTGTGGGAGCCTCTAGGTCTCTGCTGAGTCATCAGCAGCCATTACCTGGTCCTAATTTGGATGTTAAGGGGGCTTGGGTGCTGATCATATATGGTCAGTCTCCAGGGCATTGTCACCGTCCCTTGCCTCTGCCATTAATGAGCGACCTTAAAACCTTAGTCAAACTATAAAATGAGACCTGCTCAACAGTAAAGCATTTGCAAAATGGGTGTGAACTTCTCATGCTCTACCCATTCAATTGAAAGATTTGGCAGAATTTCACAAATCTGATTATAGCTGGAATAAAACTAATAGAACATTGTGTAGTATTGAGCCTTGTGATGAAGGCAAGACTGTTTGAATAGCAAGTCTGGAGTCGAGAAGAACTTTGAAATTGGCCCAGCACTAGGGAAGTTCATTATCATGTCCATAAGTAACAAGGAAAACTTACAAGTTGCAGTATGAAGGATAGTCATATGAGGCTGCATGACAAATATTTAGGAGCTGGAACGAAAGTAATGTAGGCAGCTAAACAGTAATGATTAAATCCTATTAAACTATACACCAAACAACCCAACCTATAAACTTTCCTTTGGGCAACTAAAACCACGATATACGACACCAACAAGGTGCTCGCGCGAGGGTTGTTAACCTCTGCATTCCATGCTTTTAATTTTTCTGGTATATTTGGAAGATTTATATCAGAAAAAGTACAAAGGACTTTTTCACTGGGCGTCACAGGTCTCTCCCCAGAAATAGATTTTTCCTTTGTCAAAATCCCTTTATTGGCTTCTATATCGCAGTTTTTGGCATTTGCGTAATACAGCCCAGTGCAGTTGTGGGAAACCCCAGCACTTACACTACAAAAAGCTAAGGATAAACCAAAAAGAAAGCAAGCTGGAACTGAGGTAAAGTAAAAGGATACACCACAAATTAGAAAACCTGAAACTGAGGTAAAGTAAAAAGATATATCACAAAAAGCAAGTTAGAACTAAGGTGAGGTAAAGTAAAAGGATACACCACAAAGAAAGCTAGCTGGAACGGAGGTGAGGTGAGGTAAAGGATAAACCACCAGGAAAGCAAGCTGGAACTGAGGTGAGGCAAAGTAAAGGATAAACCACCAAGAAAGAAAGCTGGAACTGAGGTGAGGTAAAGTAAAGGATAAACCACAAAGAAAACAAGCTGGAACTGAGGTGAGGTGAAGTAAAGTAAAGGATAAACCACAAAGAAAGACAGCTGGAACTGAGGCGAGGTAAAGGATAAACCACCTAGAAAGCGAGCTGGAACTGAGATGAGGTAAAGTATAAGGATAAACCACAAAGAAAACAATCTGGAACTGAGGTGAGGTGAGGTAAAGGATAAACCACAAAGAAAGACAGCTGGAACTGAGGTGAGGTAAAGGATAAACCACCAAGAAAGCAAGCTGGAACTGAGGTGAGGTAAAGGATAAACCACCAAGAAAGCGAGCTGGAACTGAGGTGAGGTAAAGTAAAGGATAAATCACCAAGAAAGCAAGCTGAACTGAGGTGAGGTAAAGGATAAACCACCAAGAAAGCGAGCTGGAACTGAGGTGAGGTAAAGTAAAGGATAAATCACCAAGAAAGCAAGCTGGAACTGAGGTGAGGTAAAGTAAAGGATAAGCCACAACGAAAGCAAGCTGGAACTGAGGTGAGGTAAAGTAAAGGATAAGCCACAAAGAGAGCTAGCTGGAACTGAGGCGAGGTAAAGTAAAGGATAAACCACCAAGAAAGCGAGCTGGAACCGAGGTGAGGTAAAGTAAAAGATAAACCACCAAGAAAGCAAGCTGGAACTGAGGTGAGGTAAAGGATAAACCACCAAGAAAGAGAGCTGGAACTGAGGTGAGGTAAAGTAAAAGATAAACCACCAGGAAAGCGAGCTGGAACTTAGGTGAGGTAAAGTAAAGGATAAACCACAAAGAAAGCTAGCTGGAACTGAGGTGAGGTAAAGGAAAAGATAAACCACCAAGAAAGCAAGCTGGAACTGAGATGAGGTAAAGTGAAAGATAAACCACTAAGAAAGCAAGCTGGAACTGAGATGAGGTAAAGTAAAAGATGAACCACCAAGAAAGCAAGCTGGAACTGAGATGAGGTAAAGTAAAAGATAAACCACAAGTAAAGCAAGCTGGAACTTGAGTAAAGTAAAAGGATATACCACAAAGAAAGTTAGCTGGAAGCGAGGTAAAGTAGAGGATACACCACAATGAAAGTAAGCTCGAACTTGGGTAAAGTAAAATGATAACACCACAAAGAAGAAAAGCTGAAACTGAGGTCCAGTAAAAGGATACACCACAAAGAAAGAGCTGGAACCGAGGTTAAGTAAAAGGGTAGAAAGCCAATGTAGCTATGGCCCAAGGGAATATTGCAAATATCACAAGGAAGGCCAAGTGCATAACCACCTACAGGCCACAGAACAGGTTAACTACTGTTTATACAATTTTGTTTTAAATACTAGTCCTGGCATAAACATTTTAGGGAAGAATTTATTTCTAAATTTAACCAAAGACTAAATGTTACCTTGTAAACAGTTATGTTTTTCTTTCATATACTGTACAAACTAATAAAAAAAATTAAATAAAATTCTCAAGCTCCTATAACACACTTCTTGTGTCAAGACATAACCAGTTTTAGGTAACTTATGACAAGATTTGCTTAACTTGAATAAATACAATCTCCTAAACCCAGAGCACATTCAGATAGTATTTTACTAGTTGTAGTAGGGGCTAATTTCAACATGGCTTGTATGTTCAACTATACAAAACTGAAGTACCAACAATGAACTTTAAAAGTGTATTCAGGACAAGAAAATTCAATGCTTTTTTAACAAACTAATGCTGGTGCAGAAATTAAGGTAAAAAGTTATATCAGTGCTATTATGAAGCAGTTTTTAATTCTAAAATATTAAAATGAAACGGCATTTGCAGTATTGCATCCTAGTTTACATACAAATTCAGCGATACATTGATAGATTTATTGGCTATTACCGTCAGGGTTAAAATAGACTTTCTTGACCAGGCTATATTAGCCTATACTTGCAGGAAATATATTTAAAAGTTTGATGAAGTTTGTATGTTGACTTAAATTAACCAGAAGGGACATGAAAAAATGTTAAAGATTCATTTTTTATTTATAAAAAATGACAACTTACATATATCTAATATCAATATAAAATCTACTCTTGATTATACACTGTTTTGACATCTCTAAGATTGAAATAGTCTTCAAAATTAAATTATTGGTTAAAAAAATAATGAATTTACACAATTTTTTCAATATCTTTAAACAGATAAAATAACCTTAATTCCTACACCATTCAAGGTAGGTAAGCTTGCACATTAGTTGAAAACTAAAACTAATTCTTCCATATTACACACTTGGCAGCAAAAAAAAAAAAAACCACCGACTCATTCAGAACACTGTACCTCTCAAAAACAATTACGTCAGCACCAATCCTGAATCCTGGTAAAAACCAAGGAAATAAGACAGCCCTGAAAAACAAAGTCAAGATCAAGGTCAGGAGAACCACGAGGAGTAAACCCATTTGAAGAGGTTCCAAAGGACAAGGAAACCAAAGAATCCTGCAAGGTCAAGACAAGATTTTCATATTTTTTTAAAAGAACACTCGACTGTTGAAGCGCTTAATTGTCCAGACAAGGACAAGTGGGAGGCCACCATGCCGCAAAAAATGGAAGTATTAGAAATAATGAATACCAGGAAACTAGTGCCATGGAAGTATTAGAAATCATGAATACCAGGAAACTAGTGCCATGGAAGTATTAGAAATCATGAATACCAGGAAACTAGTGCCATGGAAGTATTAGAAATCATGAATACCAGGAAACTAGTGCCATGGAAGTATTAGAAATCATGAATACCAGGAAACTAGTGCCAAGACCAACAGGACAAATTGATTGCAATTTTTTCTTTTTAAAGAAAATGCAATGAACTTGGGTAATGATACACAAAGCAAGACTTGTGGTAAGAGGATTCTCTAACACCTGGTGCAAACTATAAGACTTATGCATCGGTAATGAGAAAATCAATCATTAGATTAGACTTGCTAACATTAGCTGCTGAAAATTTATATTCTTTTGAACACCTTAATGTTAATCTGGCCTATGTCAACGGTGGACTGAAGGAAGTCATGTTTATGGAGCAACCAGAGATGATAAGTTGAAAACCAAATACATTTTGTGAAGGAGAAAATCTACAACTTATATGAAAGCAGGAGAATTGGAACGAAGAATAAAGGAGAACTTGACAAAAATGGGCATGATTAAGATTTGAAAAAGTGCATTTACAATAATTAAGCAAAACACAGATAATGCTGTTTATGAAAAGCGCTTTATTAGTTGTTAATTCTTTAGATGGGGTATTTTAAGAAAGAATGCAAGAATAATTATGCCATAAAAAACCAAGGGATAAAATATTCTTTCCATTAAATACCAGAGAAGATCCATCAAAAATTGTTCCATCAAATTCTATCCAAGAAATACTAACAAAACCTTGCTGAATCTAAAGGTTTGTCAGCTCCATTAGCCATGTAGAGAATGCAAGCGTTGATGGGAGAAGTACAAGAGGAAGGCCAAAGTTTGGGTGGAAGGATCAAGTTAAGAAAGCTCTAGGAGGTAGGATGATAGATGTGGGAGAGGAAAGCATGCTAGAAATAGGAAATAATGGCAAGCAATTCTGACGCAGTTCTGGTAGGCCCTGCTGCTTCCTCCGGTCGCCTTGGATGACCGTTGAGGTAGCAGTAGTAGGGGATTCAGCATATGAAGCTTCATTTCATGTGGATAACGGGAGAGGGTGGGCAGTGGCACTTTAATAGTACCAACTGAACTCTGCTGAATCCCTCGTCAAGCTGGGAGGAGCAGAGAAAAAAAAAAAAAAAAAAGTCCCTTTTTTTCATGTTTGCTACCCCCTCAAAATTGGGCAAAGGGCCTTGGTAAATAGATAACTGTTTATCATGGTTAGATAGATTGATTAATTGGGAGATTTTTGGCATCTCGACATCTAAGGTCATCGACACATTACTTATAAAAAAAGAAAATTCAAAACAACAAAAGCAAACATGTCCAAATAAAAGTTCAATAGCTTTCAGCAGACCTGTTTCTGGAATAAATCTTAAAATACTGCTAACTTGGTACACCACCATGTCCAACAATCTTGGCAAGGATGAACCTGCTATCCTCCCATCAAACTATAAACATCTATTTCTCAAGGTGTTAAAAGTGGGATGGTCAGTCAACAAATGCCTCGGCAATCAGGGGCACTAAACAGTCATCGCAATATGGATGGTGTTGGCCAGCCATCAGAAACTCTTGTGACCAATGTGGAGACAACTGAATTAGTCTCCCACTTTCATGGCATCATACAATACCTTGAGGAGATATGACATTCTTTACTTCTCTCATCTTATTGCTAACTAAACTATACCAATATTGTTGCCAATTATTATAAAACATTCTTATTGCCAGGTAAAAAATCATTACAGAGGATGAATACCTTCTTGTTAACAACTCAGCTGCCGCATGTTTGCCAGTAAATCTGCCACCTCATTTCCAAGCACATCTACGTGTGCCGGAACCCAGCAAAATCGAACCATTATACTTCTCATCCCAATAATAAAAAGCCAGTCTTAAATCTTTAAAACTAAGGAGTTACTAGAATTAAAAACTTCTAAAGCTTGTATGACACTTCAGAATCTTAATTGACTTGTTTAATTTTAAATTTATCGCCTGGAAGCAACAACTGCCAATGTCCGTCATTCCCATATCAATGTTGACAAACCCCACCCCATATGAGGACTGCTGGGTGTACTGTCAGCCCATACCTTGTAACCTTAGCTGGACATTAAAATACACCATATGTATGTGCGTGTTCTTGTTAATTCAACTCACAAAAGTAAACAGAAGGTATAAGAAAGAATTTATTAGAAAGAGGAATATCACAATCAAAAACTAAGTCTTAAGGTTGAGCATGTTCACCAATAAAAAAATTATAGGTCAAAACCTGCACTCACTGAAGGATAGAGTAGTATCCTCTCAAGCGCTCGGCTGAACACTGAAGTAGGTCTTCCTTCGAGAAGGAAAATTAATTACTCATGAAAGTTTTTTTCTACTCTTGTCGAGAGGATTGTTCCAGGACTCAACTGGGGAGCAAGCGCACACTCTGAAGAGCTAACAAACAGAGGGTGAACAGACATACCTGCTAGTGTGTCGAGACATGTTACTCGACATCACAAGGACCCTATGAGTACTGTGGTTCTCAAGATTTGATAGCCTCTAGTCCCAGAAGCAGAATGAGGGATCTCATCCGGTGCATTCTCGACAGCTGGAATGAAGGCTAAACGATCAGCAACGAAGGTAGAATCCTGTGCCTTATGTTAGAGGGGAGGAGGAACTATGTCAAAATACTTGTTCATCCACCTCCATTACAGCATCCTGGGCAAGACCCAATAACGAAGAATTGGAGGGACAGATCAGGTACACGGGGGAATTCTAAAATTCTTGCTTTCAAAACCATAGGAATTAAAAAAGCGATCCCATTTAGCCTTTTTTCATCTCCATGGAAATTTTCCTGTTGGGAGGATGACCACACACTACCTACACACGCCAGGTGGACTTCCAATGAGCACACTATGAGCATTTATGTCCTCGACACTGACATAACAGACAATATTAAACGTCAGGGCAGCTCATATCTCACGAGGGTGTCCCTGGATAATAGGCAAGTCCTCATTACACTTGTTCAAACTGTAATAGAAATAGACAATCTAAAAGCAAGGAAAAATGGAGCATGGTAAGACATCCAATCATTTCACAAGTCACAAGACGGGCGAGATCAGCTACACGCAACATAATACGAACACAAGAGAGGGTGATGTAACTATACCAGACTGCCACAAACATTCTTTAACTGACCATAACTACCTACACCAGGAGTAACTCCATTTAAATGACAGTTTGTATCTACATAGGAACAAATTGCAATTAGTTAGCGTAAAGGTTTGAAATGATTTATTAGTAAAATTTAAACATTTTCCATTTTAACTTAAAGGATATGCCTTTAAGATGATGTCAAACCTAGCAATCCGACAAAAACTTCTATACTGCATGCACAATTGGGTTACCTACCCAATACTGCGCAAACCATTACCTTTTTTCTCATCCACTAAAATTTTTTTCATTACTATTTTATATAACTAAGCTTGGTATACCTTTCACCTAACTGTACCTAAATCCATGTATTCTTGAAAACGGTCAAATATTTCCTATGGCATTATTTCCTCTGATTAAGTCTTCATGCAGATCAGCATACAGTAGCAAGGTAACTTGAGGTGACTTCGTAATTCCATTTTCAGCACCCAATGGCTCATCCCACCTGCAAAAGTAAATTAATTAATCTTCCAATAATGGTTGCTAATATTACAATTTACAATTTCAAAGTTAAAATGCGACCCAACACTAGGGCCGAGACTTTCAATAAAAATCCTGATGGGGGGGAGATCCTTAGTTATTTTATTAGAAAATTTACTTTAAATAAACAAACAGGACTTCAAATAAATTAGATTTATCAAAAAGTACATTAACAATATTATGCCTAACATTTAAGTGTTAAGGCATAACCTGACCAAAGATTTACTTTACTTGACTAAATACAATCTAAAAACCCATAGAACATTTAGATATTTCTACCACCATTGTCGTAAGGGCTAATTTCAACATAATTGGTCCCGCCAAACCCCAGTATATTTAACTATACAAGGCTTAAGTACCGGCTAACTTCAATCCTTATTTTACAAACTAATATTGGTGCTGAATTAAAGTTAAAAAGTTATGTCACTGCTATTATAAAGCATTATTGCATTTTAAAAACTCATTCAATAAAATGGCATTAGTTGTACATTATTGAGTAAGTTAGAAGTAACAATTCTACAATATCCTCATAGATTCATTAATTGTTAAATTTAGGGTTAAAATAAACATTAAGCACCCTGTCACTTCTACTTGACTGTCAATATTGACCAGACTGTCCTAAACTTGCAGTTACCAGTAAATGTTTACAAGAAATTACAGTGCATATGTTGATTTAATTTAACCTTAGTTGAAAAATAAAATGCTGCGAGCGTAGGAGTATTTTTGTCAGTCAGATTCACGAAGGTAAACAAATTATAAGAAAGAATTTATTAAAAAAGAGGAATATCACACAACCAAACCAAACTAATTGCGTTCTTAAGGTTGTGTGTGTTCATCAATAAATGACGATACAAGTCTAAACCCCACACTCACTGAAGTATTGTGCTCTTGAGAGCCAGTTTGACATACCGAAATACTGTGTGTACTTCGAAAAGAAGAATGGGTTCCTATCGACATTTTCTCTCTCTCAAAAGGGGGACTGCTTTAACAAACTGCTTTGAAAAACTCTTGCTCCAAAGAGATGGCACTCGGGTTATGCCTGGTCATGTGGTGCATCATGTTCCTCACCAATACAAGGATCCTGCAAGAAATTTGGTTCCCAGGAATGGCTAGCATCTCGTCCCAGAAGCAGGATGGGGGCGTCCCAGAAGCAGGATGAGGGATTGCTTCAGCTGGGATGAAGGCTGAAGCTAAAGGATCGGCAACGAACGTATAATCCTATGCCTTATGTTGGAAGCGAGGATAAACTACGTTGAAATGCTTGGTCACTACCCTCTGTTAGCATGTCCTGGGCAAGACCCCGTAACGAAGGATCGAAGGGAGAGATCAGAGCTAGAAAGGAACTTCTTAACAACTTACTCTTAAAACCGAAGCAATTGACAGCAATTGCATTCAGTCGATTCTTAAATCGACCCTGGAACTTTACCCATTGGGAGTATGACCATCCCCTACAAACTAACAGGTGGTCTCCCAATGAGTATTATGTCCTCGACAGATAAAACATTAGAATTATCAGGGTGGCTCATGATGTCCCATAAGGGTGTCCTCAGGTACAAGTACCCATTACAGTTCGTTTCAGTCCGTCTAACAAGAAAAAAAAAAAATGGACCAACCAAATAAAGGAAAACTAGAGGCCTGTAACCAACATCCAATAGTTTCAGCTGCCAAGACGACAAGCGAGATATCAGCAACAAGCAACATCATACCAACCCAACACAAAGGAAGGGGATGCAGCCATGCCAGACACTTACTTCAACCAACTAGCTAGCTTCACCAAATAGTAACCTCATTTAATTAACAGTTTGATTAAGCATGGGAACAAATTGTAATTAGAGTTGGTGTAAAGGGAGGTAATTTGAGGAGACTTCATAATTCCATTTTCAGCACCAAATGGCTCATACCACCTGCAAAAGTAAATTAATCAAACTTCCAATAATGGTTGCTAATACTTTTCCTATGTACAATTTCAAAGTTTAAAAATGTTATTTTTATTAATAAAATAAATTTTTGAATATACTTACCCGATAATCATGTAGCTGTCAACTCCGTTGCCCGACAGAATTCTATGGAGGGATACGCCAGCTATCACAATACTAGAAGGGGGTGTATTTACCAGCGCCACCTGTGGCCAGGTACTCAAGTACTTCTTCTTGACACCTCCTCAATTATTCCTCGGTCCACTGGTTCTCTATGGGGAGGAAGGGAGGGTCGATTAAATCATGATTATCGGGTAAGTATATTCAAAAATTTATTTTATTAATAAAAATAACATTTTTCAATATTAAACTTACCCGATAATCATGTAGCTGATTCACACCCAGGGGGGTGGGTGAAAACCAGTGTACAAGATTAAAGGATAGCTAAGTATCCCATATTTCATATAATCAGTTATCCACAATAACAATGAAATAATAAGTACCTGGTAAGGAAGTCGACTTGAACCGTTACTCTGCCTTTAATAAGATCGTCTTCCTTACTGAGCGCAGCGTTCCTCTTGGGAGGCTGAATCAACTCAAAGGTGCTAAAGTATACAGGGCTGCAACCCATACTAAAGGACCTCATCACAACCTTTAACCTTGGCGCTTCTCAAGAAAGAATTGACCACCCGCCAAATCAACAAGGATGTGGAAGGCTTCTTAGCCGACCGTACAACCCATAAAAAGTATTCAAGAGAAAGGTTAAAAAGTTATGGGATTATGGGAATGTAGTGGCTGAGCCCTCGCCTACTACTGCATTCGTTGCTACGAATGGACCCAGGGTGTAGCAGTACTCGTAAAGAGACTGGACATCTTTGAGATAGAATGATGCGAACACTGACTTGTTTCTCCAATAGGTTGCATCCATAACACTCTGCAGAGAACGGTTCTGTTTGAAGGCCACTGAAGTAGCCACAGCTCTCACTTCATGTGTCCTTACCTTCAGCAAAGCAAGGTCTTCTTCCTTCAGATGAGAATTTGCTTCTCTAATCAGAAGCCTGATGTAGTAAGAAACTGAGTTCTTAGACATTGGTAGAGAAGGCTTCTTGATAGCACACCATAAGGCTTCTGATTGTCCTCGTAATGGTTTTGACCTTCTTAGATAGTACTTAAGAGCTCTAACTGGGCAAAGTACTCTCTCCAGTTCGTTCCCCACCATGTTGGACAGGCTTGGGATCTCGAACGACTTAGGCCAAGGACGGGAAGGAAGCTCATTTTTAGCCAAAAAACCGAGCTGCAAGGAACATGTAGCCGTTTCAGATGTGAAACCTATGTTCCTGCTGAAGGCGTGGATCTCACTTACTCTTTTACCTGTTGCTAAGCACACGAGGAAAAGAGTTTTTAATGTGAGGACCTTAAAAGAGGCTGATTGGAGCGGTTCAAATCCTGATGACATTAGGAACCTTAGGACCACGTCTAGATTCCAGCCTGGAGTGGACAACCGACGTTCCTTTGAGGTCTCAAAAGACCTAAGGAGGTCCTGTAGATCTTTGTTGGAGGAAAGATCCAAGCCTCTGTGGCGGAAAACCGCTGCCAACAAACTTCTGTAACCCTTGATCGTAGGAGCTGATAGGGATCTTACGTTCCTTAGATGTAACAGGAAGTCAGCAATCTGGGTTACATTGGTACTGGTTGAGGAAAACTGCATTGGCCTTGCACCAGCTTCGGAAGACTTCCCATTAAGACTGATAGACTCTGAGAGTGGATGTCGTCCTTGCTCTGGCAATCGCTCTGGCTGCCTCCTTCGAAAAGCCTCTAGCTCTTGAGAGTCTTTCGATAGTCTGAAGGCAGTCAGACGAAGAGCGTGGAGGTTGGGTGTACCTTCTTTACGTGAGGTTGACGCAGAAGGTCCACTCTAGGAGGAAGAGTCCTGGGAACGTCGACCAGCCATTGCAGTACCTCAGTGAACCATTCTCTCGCGGGCCAGAGGGGAGCAACCAACGTCAGCCGTGTCCCTTTGTGAGAGGCGAACTTCTGAAGTACCCTGTTGACAATCTTGAACGGCGGGAATGCATACAGGTTGAGATGGGACCAATCCAGCAGAAAGGCATCCACGCGAACTGCTGCTAGGTCTGGAATCGGAGAACAATACAAGAGGAGCCTCTTGGTCATCGAGGTAGCGAATAGATCTATGGTTGGCTGACCCCACAGGGCCCAAAGTCTGCTGCAAACATTCTTGTGAAGGGTCCACTCTGTGGGGAAGACCTGACCCTTCCGGCTGAGGCGATCTGCCATGACATTCATATCGCCCTGAATGAGCCTCGTTACCAGCGTGAGCTTTCGATCTTTTGACCAAATGAGGAGGTCCCTTGCGATCTCGAACAACTTCCTCGAATGAGTCCCTCCCTGCTTGGAGATGTAAGCCAAGGCTGTGGTGTAGTCGGAGTTCACCTCCACCACCTTGTTAAGCTGGAGGGACTTGAAGTTTATCAAGGCCAAATGAACTGCCAACAACTCCTTGCAATAGATGTGAAGTGTCCTTTGCTCCTGATTCCATGTTCCCGAGCATTCCTGTCCGTCCAGTGTCGCACCCCAGCCCGTGTCCGATGCGTCCGAGAAGAGACGGTGGTCGGAGGTCTGAACAGCCAAAGGTAGACCTTCCTTGAGAAGAATGCTGTTCTTCCACCACGTTAGAGTAGACCTCATCTCTTCGGAAACAGGAACTGAGCCCGTTTCTAGCGTCATGTCCTTTATCCAGTGAGCAGCTAGATGATACTGAAGGGGGCGGAGGTGGAGTCTCCCTAACTCGATGAACAGGGCCAGCGATGAAAGTGTCCCTGTCAGACTCATCCACTGCCTGACTAAGCATCGGTTCCTTCTCAGCATGCTTTGGATGCATTCTAGGGCTTGGAAGATCCTTGGGGCCGACGGACAAGTCCGAAAAGCTCGACTCTGAAGATCCATACCCAAGGAGACAATGGTCTGGGATGGAACGAGCTGAGACTCCTCAAAATTGACCAGGAGGCCCAGTTCCTTGGTCAGATCCATAGTCCATTTGAAAATCTCCAGACAGCGACGACTTGAGGGAGCTCTTAAAAGCCAGTCGTCTGACGGAGCCGGACACAAGATCATGATACTGCTGCACAGTCTGTAAACTGTCAATCATGGGCAAGCGAGGAAGTACAGTGACAACCCGAATCTGTCTAGACTGTCTGGGTCGTACAGACAACTCCTTAACGGGTTGCTGAGGTTGCCGCACTGCGTCACAACAAGTCCCTTCTGTTGGTTGTTGAACGTCTTCCCCGTGACACATTGACTCCGTAAACAAAAAATCCTCTAACAAGGACTAAGCTTGGACTGCATGTCATGCAACACAGCTCAAGGTCTATGGGAGCAGGTGTGGTAACAGACGGGATTAGCGGCTGAAGTGTAACCATTACCTTCCCTGTAAGCATGTTATGCTTAAATAAAAGTCCATAAGAGGTTATGCAGCTAAAGGCTCCCTCCAAATGACAGAGTCCTCAAGGGAATATCAGAAGGAGGGAGAAAAGAACTTTCTCATCTACAGGGACCTTATCCTAGAAAAGCTAAGTTCTCTGAGTGAGGGTTCACTGGTGCAAAGCAGCAGACTAGAAGGCAACGTTATGAAACTGCTTGACAGTCTAGAGAGTTGGCAACAACCCAAGATGTGTTGAGAAGCATGCGGTAAGGTATGCAGAGCATGATGTATGCAGAGTATGCTGTATGCAGAGCATGCTGTATGTAGAGCATGTTGTATGCAGAGCATGCTGAATGCAGAGCATGCTGTATGCAGAGCATGTTGTATGCAGAGCATGCTGAATGCAGAGCATGCTGAATGCTGAGCATGTAGTAAGCAGAGCCTGCTGTAAGCAGAGCCTGCTGAAAGGAAAGCAGAGCGTGTGCATGGCGTTTAACATTTCTCAGAAATTCCATGACCAGTGCTAGAGTGCTTTATGCATGCTTGCATGGGGTTTACACCATGGTATGCTGAACAGCAGAGTCAGAACGAGCTGGAACAACAATAGTGTGGTTTCCTCTTCAAGACTCCGATGAGGGAACACCTGAGGCTCAGTCTGCAAAGGCTGAATAAAAGACAAGCAGAAGGAAGGCGCATGGGTGGAGGAGGCTGACTCCTAGCATGAGTGGTTGAACCCAAGGGTTGCACCAGCTGAGCGGAGGACGGAGGCGGAGTAGTCCGTTCCTGTTCCTGAGAGATGAGTGGAGCATGAGAAGGTTGAGGCTGCGCAGAACAAGGTAAAGTTCTAGCAAGCTGAGGCTCCTGAGGCGCAAGTGCATGGTGTAGATGAGCTTGCCTAGATGAGGGTTGAACTCGGTGCAGCGCTGGTTGAGCAGACAGACTCACGGAGGGGAGAGGTTGTTGTACCCCAACCGAGAGTTGCACCACTGGTGGAGCAGCAAGGGGAGGAGGAGGAAGAGTGTAACTCTCCTGATCCCAAAGCAAGGGTTGCCTTAAAGAAGGCTGAGGCTGAACAACACTGTGAACAGCACACTCCGAAAGTGGTTCAACATCGTACGCCTGGCAGATGGAGCTGCGACCAGGCGGAGCAGGTGCAGACTGGGCGAGCACAGGCGGAGCAGGTGCAGGCTGGGCGAGCACAGGTGCAGCGAGAACAGGTGGAGGGAGTGCAGGAGGTGCAACACTCTCAGCCCGACACTCACGCATCAAGTCCGAAAGCTGTGCTTGCATGGACTGTAGTAGAGTCCACAACATCATACGCCTGGCAGATGGTACTGTGATCAGGCGGAGCGAGTGTAGGAGGAGGGAGTGTAGGCGGAGGCGGAGGAGCAACACTCTCAGCCCGACACTCACTCATCAAGTCCGAAAGCTGTGCTTGCATGGACTGTAGTAGAGTTCACAACATCGTACGCCTGGCAGATGGTGCTGCGACCAGGCGGAGCAGGTGCAGGCTGGGCGAGCACAGGCGGAGCAGGTGCAGGCTGGGCGAGCACAGGCGGAGCGAGAACAGGTGGAGGGAGTGTAGGCGGAGGAGGAGGTGCAACACTCTCAGCCCGACACTCACGCATCAAGACCGAAAGTTGTGACTGTATGGACTGCAGTAGAGTTAACTTGGGGTCGGCAGCCACTAAGTTCTGCTGAGGTAAAGCCTTAACAGCAGAGATCTGTTGTGGCAGAACCTTACTCCTCTTAGGCGGAGTGTAATCAACTGATGACTGTATTCGGGTTATGAACTTTAACTTCGTACGTCTGGCAAAGGTCTGGACTTAACGTTTAAGAAGTCTTGAGACCTGAGACCCGCGTTACTCTGCCTTTATTTTCTCCCCTAAACTCTTCTGCAGACGAGCAAAATAAGGGCTCAATCGTCTGCGGGTGGGAGTGACGGTCTCGGTAAGACACGCCCACAACCACCGAGAATACTTCTGTGCGTCGATCAAGGCCTGCTGAACCCTTATGCCCTTCGACATTGCTTCTCCCCTGGGCTTGGGAGCTTGCAAGAGGTCCCGGACTGGGAGGACGACTGGCGCGCACAAAAGTACCCTCACGCACTAATCACTTATCACTTTGATTTCTGTTTGCACTTATTTCACTGAACTCGAAACTTTAAGTGGTTTGTACCTGAAATACGCAATTCTATCCTTTCTCAAAGTTAGTAATTGCGAAAACAGAATTACAATGTAACAGAAAAATCTAATGAAAGATAATTCAGTGGTTGGAAAGAGACTAAACACTAGATCACTCTAGAAACGTTTAGTTTCTTCCCCTAAAGAGACTAGGGAGAAGAGCAAAAAACGATAACGACGTTACTCGTACGCCTGGCAGGCTTGAATGAAACGTTTATCCTCTTTCTCCCTCCGTCTCTATCTCTCTCTCTCTCTCTCTCGACTTAGAACCTGAGAGAAGAGCCCAATCATATATATCGTTAAAACATATTATTGTTAAAGGAAAAAAACTGAAAAGTTCCTTTATTAGGATCAAAACCATTAAGTTAAGAAAGAATGAACAAAACGCTAGACACGGTTACTCTTACTGCAACGTGAAACCGTGAACATTCTTTCTCTATCGTAACGATAGAGTGCAAGTTGAACGTTCTGAACGTCAACAACTGCAGAGACAAAACAAAACGTTAGTTCAGCTTTGAAAACAGTACGAGACTGTCAAAGAAAATCTTTCAAACTCTGTGGCGGAAATAGCATAATATGTTAACAGGTAAAACCGAAATGACGGGCTCAAAGTTTATTAACTTCGGTAAAAGACCGCCTACTATTAGGAAGGTCGAATATAAACAAATATAAAAATTAATTTTAATGAGTTTATAATAAAAGGAAGTTAATCGAAGAGGCCTATAAGAGGCGGAGAGATATAAAAAAAAAAATCTATAACTTTTGTTAAGCAAAATTAAGAAAGAGAGTCTATACTCTCTTAGACACCAACACTTCCGTCTAAGGGAAGGGTCGGCCATTGAAAAGTGAACGAGAGTTCATACTCTCTCGTCACCAAAATTAATCAAATTAATTCCAAAAGCTAACTAAGCTAATATAGAAGTTTCCAGTAAAGCGACAGCCGAAATCAAAGAGAAATACTTCACCAAAGTCGTGAAAATACTCCAAGAACATAAGCGTATCCCAGAACGTCTTGCCGGAAGCACGACAGAGGAATAATTGAGGAGGTGTCAACAAGAAGTACTTGAGTACCTGGCCACAGGTGGCGCTGGTAAATACACCCCCTTCTAGTATTGTGATAGCTGGCGTATCCCTCCATAGAATTCTGTCGGGCAACGGAGTTGACAGCTACATGATTATCGGGTAAGTTTAATATTGAAAAAGTATCATCAATTGGCCAAGAGACTGAACAAAAAGTACATTAACTATTATGCGTTGACATTTTGTGTTAAGGCATAACCTGACCAAAGATTTACTTCACATGACTAAAAAGAGTTATTAAAAAACCCAGAGAACATTTAGATAGTATTTCTACTACAGTTGTATTAAGGGCTAAATTCAACGTAACTGGGCCTTAATATTTAGCATTAGAGCATAAGCTGGAGGTAACATAACCAGAGATTTATTTCTCTACTAAATATAATCTAAAACCTCTAGCACATTATTAGTATTTTTACTACATTTGCAGTGGGGGCTGATTTCAACATAACTGGTCACACAAGTTGACACAGTATGTTCAATTATACAAATTTAAGTACCAGCAACAGACATCAAAACTGTATTCACCACAACCAAATTTAATCTTTTTCAACAAACTAATGTTGGTGCTGAAATTAAGATTATTAAGTTACACCACTGGTATTATAAAGCAGTTAATGGAAGGCAGCCTGTGAATAGTGGTTTTCACACGCCCTTGTTGTATACATGACACCCACAAGGTGATCGCGCGAGGGTAGTAACCTCTGCATTCCATGCTTTTATCTTTCTCTGGTATATTTGGAAGTTTTCAATATTAAACTTACCCGATAATCATGTAGCTGTCAACTCCGTTGCCCGACAGAAATCTAAGGAGGGATACGCCAGCTATCACAATACTAGAAGGGGGTGTACTAACCAGCGCCACCTGTGGCCAGGTACTCAAGTACTTCTTGTTGACACCTCCTCAATTATTCCTCTGTCGTGCCTCCGGCTAGACGTTCTGGGATACGCTTATGGTCTTCGAGTTTATTCTCGCTTATTTGGTGATGTATTCTCTTTGATTTACGGCTGTCGCATTACTAGAAACCTTCTGATATTAGCTAGATAGCTTTTATTTAATTCAGTTTAACGGTTAACGAATTTTTGCTTGTTTTTTGGATCTCCCTTTGACTTCTCTTGAAAACAAAATGTCTGACATTTCGCAAGCCCCCTCCCATAGACGATGTAGGTCTTGCAATAGACGTATTCCGAAGGTCTCGGTAGATCCTCACACCGCTTGTTCTGACTGTAGGGACAGACCCTGTCAGTTAGAAAATCGATGTGAGGAATGCGCCGGACTTTCGGAATTGGATTTTGTCCGACTTTTAAAGTATTCTTCTAAGTTAGAGAGAATTAGAGCTAGGAGGAGTTCTTCTCACTCTTCTTTATTTTCCTCATCTCATGATCCCGTTCCTGATCCTACCCCTGTAGTGGCTACCCCCGATCCTACTGTGTGCCCTCCGCCTGATATGTCAGTGGTTTTACGTGCTATTCAGGCTTTAGGCGATAAGGTAGAGTCAGTGGTAAGTGACCATAAGTCTCTGATGGCCGAAGTGAAAGAGTTGAAGGCCAAGAGTGCAGTGGGTGAAGTTAGTGCCAGTGCTGTGACGAGTGCTAGTGTCGGTGCGGTGCCTTGTGCTAGTGTTAGTGCCAGTGTGGTGCGTGGGGATTTTTCTGTGCGAGCCAGTCGTTCTCCCAGTCCGGGACCTCTTGCAAGCTCCCAAGCCCAGGGGAGAAGCAATGTCGAAGGGCATAAGGGTTCGGCAGGCCTTGTTAGGCGCACAGAATTATCCTCAGTGGTTGCGGGCGTGTCTTCCACAGACCGTCACTCCCACTTGCAGACGATTGAGCCCGTCTTCCGCTCGTCCGCTGATCTTCTCTCGGGGAAGAAACGTTGGTCTCAGGTCTCTAGACCGCTTAAACGCAGAGTCCAGCCCTCGAGTGCTCAGCCAGGTTGCAGTCGTTGGCTCAGCTCTGACTCGCCTCAGTCATCTAGCGACTGTACTCCGCCCAAGAGGAGTAAGGTACAACAGAGCTGCACCGGTGGTGCAACCACTGTTATGGCTTTACCTCAGTCTGCTACTGTCTCTGCTGATCCCAAGTGGTCTATGCTTCAGTCCATGCAAGCTCAGCTTTCGGACCTGATGCGTGAGTGTCGTGCTGAGAGTGTTGCACCTCCTGCACCTGTGGTGCACCAACCTCCTGCACCCGTTCAGCCTGTGCTGCACCCGCCTGCACCGGTGGTGCACCAACCTCCTGCACCCGTTCAGCCTGTGCTGCACCCGCCTGCACCGGTGGTGCACCAACCTCCTGCACCCGTTCAGCCTATGCTGCACCCGCCTGCACCGGTGGTACACCAACCTCCTGCACCCGTTCAGCCTGTGCTGCACCCGCCTGCACTCGCTGCACCCAGTCGCAGCTCCATCTGCCAGGCGTACGATGTTGAACCACTTTCTGTGTTCACTGTTCCCAGTGTTGTTCAGCATCAGCCTTCTTTAAGGCAACCTTCGGTTTGGGATCAGGAGGATTACTCCACTCTTCCTCCTCCTCCCCTGGCTGCTCCACCGGCGGTGCAACTCTCGGTGGAGGTACAACAACCTCTTCCACCTGTGAGTCAGTCTCCTCAACTGCTGCACCGAGCTCTACCCGTGCACCCTGATCCTGCTCCTCAGACATCTCTGCTTGCGGGAACCTTACCTTGTTCTGCACAGCCTCGGTCTCTTCACGCTCCACTCATACCACAGGAACAGGAACAGGAACTTGCTGCACCTCCTCCTTCCACCTCTGTTGTTGTTCCTGCTCGTTCTGACTCTGCGGTTCAGCATTCGTATCCGATCCCGTCGCCTCATTCTGGGGTTGAGGTTTCGGATGATGAGGAGGCACACCTTGATCCCTCTTCGGACGTGGACGAATCCAAGCTCTCTCCACAGTCTCTTGATTTTCGCAAGGTATTGGCTCTTCTCGGGAGGTTTATCCAGACCATTTTGTCTCAGCTATTCCCCGCTCTCCACCATCTGAGTTTTCGCTGGGAGTGCAACAAGCTCAGTCTTCCTATACCAAGCTTGTCCTAGCTAGATCCTCCAAGAGGGCTTTTAGGATCTTAGGGGAGTGGCTGCAGTCTAAGCAACTTCTTGGCAAGACTTCCTTCATGTTCCCTCCAACGAAGCTCACTTCGAAAGCGAGCGTTTGGTATGCCACAGGGGAAGCACCAGGCTTGGGAGTACCTGCCTCTGCCCAGGCTGACTTCTCAAGTCTGGTAGACTCGCCTCGAAGATCTGCTATGAGACGCTCAAAAGTGTGTTGGACCTTCTCAGACCTGGATCACTTGCTTAAAGGGGTGTTTAGAGCTTTTTAAATGTTTAATTTTCTCGACTGGTGCCTGGGGGCCCTCAGCAAGAAAACCTCTCATACGGACAAAGATTCTGCCATGCTGTTAATGTCCTGTATGGATAAGGCCATCAGAGATGGATCGGGCGAGCTAGCGTCCTTGTTTGTATCAGGGGTGTTGAAGAAAAGAGAACAGCTGTGTTCTTTCCTTTCCGCCAGCATTACCCCTTGCCAACGGTCACAACTTCTGTTTGCTCCTCTTTCGAAGTTTATTTTTCCCGAAGAGCTCATTAAAGATTTGTCTGCTGCCTTGATACAGAAGGACACGCACGATCTTGTAGCTTCTTCGGCTCGTAAGTCTAAGGCTTCCACCTCAGTCCCTAA
Source organism: Palaemon carinicauda (assembly GCF_036898095.1). NCBI lineage: Eukaryota > Metazoa > Arthropoda > Malacostraca > Decapoda > Palaemonidae > Palaemon > Palaemon carinicauda. The sequence continues at coordinate 153,762,868 of NC_090727.1, forward strand.
GACTTACCGCTCCCCAGTGGCTGATACCCCTGCGACTAGATTCATACCGCCCTTTCGTGGTAGAGCCCCCAGCCGAGGAAGCTCCCGTCCAGACTCTTACAGAGGCAAGTCCAGGAAAGGATCCAAGCCATCCAAAGGAAAACACTGACTCTCCGCTTCTCCAGACGACAGTAGGAGCCAGACTCAAGACCTTCTGGCGAGCTTGGGAGATGAGAGGTGCAGACGCACAGTCTGTCAGTTGGCTGAGGTTCGGTTACAGGATTCCATTCTACCTTCAACCACCTCTGACCACTTCGCCCATCAACCTCTCTCCCAACTACAAAGAGGAGGACAAGAGACTAGCTTTGCACCAGGAGGTGTCGCTTCTTGTGCAGAAGAAGGCTGTGGTTATAGTCCGGGACCATCAATCCCCGGGCTTCTACAACCGTCTCTTTCTTGTGGCCAAGAAGACAGGAGGTTGGAGACCTGTGCTGGACGTCAGCGCTCTCAACGAGTATGTCACCAAGCTGACGTTCACGATGGAGACGACCAAGTCGGTCTTAGCAGCGGTCAGACAGGAGGACTGGATGATCTCATTGGACTTGAAAGATGCTTATTTTCACGTTCCGATTCATCCAGACTCCCAACCTTTCCTAAGATTCGTTTTCGGAAAGGTCGTCTACCAATTCCAAGCCCTGTGTTTTGGCCTAAGCACAGCTCCTATGGTCTTTACCCTTCTGATGAGGAATGTAGCCAAATTCCTTCACTTGTCAAACATCAGAGCCTCCCTCTACCTAGACGACTGGCTGTTGAGAGCCTCCTCGAGTCGTCGTTGTCTGGAGAATCTTCATTGGACTTTAGACCTTATCAGAGACCTGGGTCTATTAGTCAATTTGGAAAAATCTCAACTCATTCCCTCACAATCCATCGTGTATCTGGGAATGGAGATTCAGAGTCAGAGTTTTCGGGCTTTTCCATCGGCCCCCAGGATAAGCCAAGCCCTAGAGTGCATCATGAGCATGCTGAAGAGGAGCAGTTGCTCAGTGAGACAGTGGATGAGTCTCACAGGGACTCTCTCGTCCCTAGCCCTGTTTGTCGAGCTGGGCAGACTCCACCTCCGCCCTCTTCAATTCCACCTAGCAGCTCATTGGGACAAGAGTTCGACTCTAGAAGCAATCTCTATCCCTATCAACCAAGAGATGAAGACCACTCTCCTGTGGTGGAAGCACAACCTCCTTCTCAGAGAGGGTCTATCCTTGGCCATTCAGACCCCCAATCTTCATCTCTTCTCAGATGCATCGGACTCGGGCTGGGGTGCAACCTTGGACGGAAAGGAATGCTCCGGAATGTGGAACGAGGAACAACGATCTCTCCACATCAACTGCAAGGAACTGCTGGCAGTTCATCTAGCCCTGTTGAACTTCAAGTCCCTCCTGCTAGGCAAAGTGGTGGAGGTGAACTCGGACAACACCACAGCCTTGGCTTACATCTCCAAGCAAGGAGGGACCCATTCGAGGAGCCTTTACGAGATCGCAAGGGACCTCCTCATTTGGTCAAGAAGTCTAAACCTCTCCCTAGTCACGAGGTTCATCCAGGGCAATATGAACGTGTCAGCAGATCGTCTGAGCAGAAGGAATCAGGTCATTCCCACGGAATGGACCCTCCACAAGAGTGTGTGCAACAGACTTTGGACCTTGTGGGGTCAACCTACCATAGATCTGTTTGCCACCTCCATGACCAAGAGACTTCCTCTGTTTTGTTCTCCTGTTCCAGACCCTGCAGCAGTTCATGTGGATGCCTTTCTACTGAACTGGTCCCATCTCGACCTGTACGCATTCCCTCCGTTCAAGATAATCAACAAGGTTCTGCAGAAATTCGTCTCGCACGAAGGGACACGGCTGACGCTGGTTGCTCCCCTTTGGCCTGCAAGAGAATGGTTCACAGAGGTACTACAATGGCTAGTAGACTTCCCCAGGACTCTACCTCTAAGAGTGGACCTTCTACGTCAACCTCACGTAGACAGGTTACATCCAAACCTCCACGCTCTTCAACTGACTGCCTTCAGACTGTCGAAAGATTCGCTAGAGCTCGAGGCTTTTCGAAGGAGGCAGCCAGGGCTATTGCCAGAGCAAGAAGGGTTTCCACTCGTAGGGTCTACCAGTCTAAGTGGGAGGTCTTCCGAAGCTGGTGTAGAGCCAATTCGATATCCTCTACCAATACCTCTGTGACCCAAATAGCTGACTTCCTGCTTCATCTTAGGAATGAGAGATCCCTTTCAGCTCCTACGATTAAGGGATATAGGAGTATGTTGGCCTCAGTTCTCCGCCATAGAGGTTTGGACCTGTCTTCCAACAAGGACCTTCAAGACATTCTTAAGTCTTTTGAGACGTCTAAAGATCGTCGTCTTTCCACTCCAGGCTGGAATCTAGACGTAGTCTTAAGGTTCCTTATGACATCTAGGTTCGAACCTCTCCAGTCAGCTTCATTCAAGGACCTTACCCTCAAGACCCTTTTTCTCGTTTGCCTGGCAACAGCTAAGAGAGTCAGTGAGGTTCATGCCTTCAGCAAGAACATTGGTTTCACGACCGAGTCTGCTACATGTTCTTTCCAGCTTGGATTCCTAGCAAAGAACGAACTTCCTTCACGTCCTTGGCCTAGATCGTTCGAGATACCTAGCCTTTCCAACATGGTAGGTAACGAACTTGAGAGAGTTCTTTGCCCTGTCAGAGCTCTCAAATATTATCTCAAGAGGTCTAAACCTCTCCGAGGACAGTCAGAAGCCTTATGGTGTGCCATCAGGAAACCCTCGAGACCCATGTCCAAGAATGGGCTTTCGTATTATATAAGGCTTCTGATCAGAGAAGCACATTCTCACTTAAAGGAGGAAGACCTTGCATTGCTGAAGGTAAGGACCCACGAAGTAAGAGCCGTAGCTACTTCGATGGCCTTTAATAAAAACCGTTCTCTGCAGAGTGTAATGGATGCAACCTATTGGAGGAGCAAGTCAGTGTTTGCATCATTTTATCTGAAAGATGTCCAGTCTCTTTACGAGAACTGCTACACCCTGGGACCATTCGTAGCAGCGAGTGCAGTAGTAGGTGAGGGCTCAGCCACTACATTCCCTTAATCCCATAACCTTTTTAACTTTTCTCTTGAATTCTTTTATTGTTGTTTTTATGGTTGTTACGGTAGGCTAAGAAGCCTTCCGCATCCTTTTGATTTGGCGGGTGGTCAATTCATTCTTGAGAAGCGCCTAGGTTAAAGGTTGTGTAGAGGTCCTTTAGTAGGGGTTGCAACCCTATATACTTTAGCACCTTGGGTTGATTCAGCCTCCAAGAGGAACGCTGCGCTCAGTAAGGAAGACGAACTTAAAAAAGAGGCAGAGTAACGGTTCAATTCGACTTCCTTACCAGGTACTTATTATTTCATTTGTTATTGGAGATAACTGTCATATGAAATTTGGGGATACTTGGCTATCCTTTAATCTTGTACACTGGTTTCCACCCACCCCCCTGGGTGTGAATCAGCTACATGATTATCGGGTAAGTTTAATATTGAAAAATGTTATTTTTATTAGTAAAATAAATTTTTGAATATACTTACCCGATAATCATGATTTAATTGACCCTCCCTTCCTCCCCATAGAGAACCAGTGGGACCGAGGAATAATTGAGGAGGTGTCAACAAGAAGTACTTGAGTACCTGGCCACAGGTGGCGCTGGTTAGTACACCCCCTTCTAGTATTGTGATAGCTGGCGTATCCCTCCTTAGATTTCTGTCGGGCAACGGAGTTGACAGCTACATGATTATCGGGTAAGTATATTCAAAAATTTATTTTACTAATAAAAATAACATTTATATCAGAAAAGTGTAAAGAAGGACCCTTTTCACCGGCCGTCACAGATCGACCCAGAAAAGCAGTTTTGAATTTAAAAACTTATTCAGTAAAATAAAATTTGTATCATTGACTAAGGTAATCTGGGCTAATGTCAGAAATTGTATAACACCCTGCTAGATTTATTGGCTATTAGTGTTAGGGTTGAAATAAACAATAAACAGCCTGTCAATTCTACTAAACTTAACATTGACCAGGCTGTCGTAAACTTGCAGGAAAAATATAAGAAATCCAAGTATTCAAGTCGATTTAATTTAATGTCAGTTGGACGTTAAAACATTGTTTTGAGTTGTGTTTTTGTAAATCAGACTCATGAAGGTAAACCGAAGGTAGAAGAAAAAATTATTAGAAAGGGGAATATCACTACCAACAGAAATCTGTTCTTAACGTTGTGCATCTTTATCAATTAAGTATGATTCAAGTCCAAAATGTATATATACTCTTTCCTCACCAAACCATTTTCTCCCACTCTCATAAGAGGGACTGCTTTAATAACCTACTAGGGAGAAAGCTCATGCTTCACTGAGCTGGTACATGCAATCGAGTCTGAGCATGCATACCTGATCGCGTGTCGAGTCGTGTTACTCGCCAACGCAATGATCCTGCGAGATGTATGGTTTCTCAAGATCAGACAGCCTCTCATCCCAGAAGCAGGATGAAGGTTCTCAGCCGGAGCAATCTCGACGGCTTAAGTGAAGGCTGAAGCTAAAGAATCGGCAACAAACGTAGAATCCCTACCTATGTTTGAGCGGAGGAGAAACTAGTTCGTCTTAATACTCAAGTCACCACCCTACGTTATAGTGTGAAGGGCAAAACCCGATAAAGGATAGAAGGGAAAGATCGGAGCTAGAATAGAGATTCTAAACTTACTTTTTTTAATCCAAAGCAACTGACAGTATGCATTTAGCCTTCTTTCATCCCATGGAACTTTTTCCATTAGGAGGATAACCACTCTTACACAATAAGTGGGCTCTCAACAAGCAGCTATGTTCTCGACACTGGCCTAAATGACAGGATAAATGTCAGGGAGGCTCATGATGTCCCACAAGGGTGTCCTTAGACACAAGAACAAGTATGCAATACACTTGTTTCACACACTGTCTATAATAAGACAAGATCGACTAAAAGCAAGGAAAACTGGAGGACAGAAACAGATGTCCGATAGCTTCATCTGTCAAGAACACAGATCAGCAACAAATATCATACCAAACCAAAACTAGGGAAGGGGAGATGCAGCCATACCATACTACTCCACACATTTTTCAACTAACTAACTGGCTTCACCAGAAGTAAGCAAATTTATATGGCAGTTTGTATCTGCATAGGAACTAATTGCAACAAGATTTGTAAGGGGCAGTTTGAATATAAAGTATAATTTTAATAGATTTTTCAATTCTAAATTAAAAAGCTATGCCTTTAAGGAGTTAACTGCCAAACCTAGCAATCCAACAAGAACTATACAGTATGCACAATTGGGCTACCTACACTATGCTATGCCAAACTAACCCTAATTTCTCATCCACTATTAATTTTGTCCATTACTGTATTTAATAAAACTAAGCTTTGTAGAGCTTTGACCTAACTGTACCCAAATCCATGTATTCTTTAAAACTTTGACATCTGACATACCTAGTCTTCATCTGGCATAATTCCTGTCTCACTGCAGATCGGCACAGTAACGAGGTAACTTTGAGGCAACTCCATAATTCCATCCTAAGCACCAAATGGCTTGTACCACCTGCAAAAGTACATTCATTACATCTTCAATAATAAAAACACCAGCAAGAAAAAGCTAAAAACTACATGCAGACTCAGTAAGACCATTTCCAGCCTTGACAAGTTGACTGTTTTCACACAGTTGACTTGCCAGAGAGGAAGAGAGGCGGAGGTTGTCAATTTAGTGCATCGTAAATTTGAAGGTTCGAGGCAAGATGCTTTGAGTATACAAAATAGTTCGTTTACCGTACAATATAAAAAACTAGACAGCAGCTATTTGCTAGAAATGTTAGTTATGCTAATGTAACTACCTAATCTACAATCTATTCTAACTACTAATATATAATTACTATCTACAAATATAGAAAAGGTTACATACAATGATTCGTGCCGCTAGTAATGCCTAAAGTTTGATAAATGCTAGGAACCAGCTTTATAATTTTTTTTTTTTAGCTCATGACTTATTCAAGCACTTACTTTTCATGGTATTCAATTGTAAACTTGTCCCCAACTCCAGGGTAAGGTATTTTAATTTTGCTATACATAACTGAAGTTCATCTAAGAGAAACTAGTCACAGAAGTCTAACCTGAAATTATAAACTATTTTCAACAGAAATATAACACCATAAACCATTTAAATCCCTCTAGACGATGTTAAAATCTAGGGATTTCTGCTCCCTTCAGCCCCACCTGTATTTTACATGTTTGTAATCTTGTCTATTCATTTTATTCATGAATGAAATTTTGAAGTGTATATGACTTGTTTCAAGAGTAAACATTACTTCACCTAATCTTTTAGATTTATTATTCTTAACACTTTTATTCGTATTTAGTTGTATCTATCAAATAAAGGCCTCAAGCGTGAAATTTTTTTCATGCTAGGGTGGGTTATAAAGTCTAGCTTAATTTATCAAAAACTTCTAAGCATTTTTGTAAACTTCAATATGGAGAAATTAAGACTATTGAAAACTTCAAGAAGCCAGGAACTGCACGTGGTTCACTAATAATGTATTGACAATACTGACCTTAAACTACACACATTTATCTGTAAACATTTAATAGACTAGTGTAACACCAAATAAGATTTTGAAACACCACTTTATTTCCATGCATATTTTCCATGCATATTAAATGATTTCCAAGCAGTTCAATGTTTTTGTTACTATAATTCCATTATTAAATCCCTAGTCATTTGAAAGTAATTTTTTACATGCATATGGAAAGTAATTACATTACTTGACCATTCGACTTCAAAAAAAAATTTCCTTCAAAAAAGATCCTAATAAAAATCCCTTTTAAGATTTAGTTTTGACAAAGTGATGTACGATTGAATTCAACTTTTACCATAAAATACTGTACTCTTAAGCAACCAATACAGCTGCTAAAGCAATATCAGTAAAACCTGTGGCAATGACGACCACTCACAGTTGACTTGCTACCTTGGCATAGTTACCTCTAAATTTGTGCAGTAATTGTCATAGTGCCATAACCTCTGTACCATGGTCTCCCACTGTCTTGGGTTAGAGTTCTATTGCTTGAGGGTACACTCAGGCACAATTCTGATTTGTTATTCCCTTTCCAAGTTATTTTCCATGTTGGAGACCTTGAGCTTATAAAGGTAAAGGTGTCTGGTTTCCATTTTAATAACAGAATAGATGCTCATCAGAACATCAGCCAGGAACTCCCAACCCTCACTGTGGTGCCAAACCACAGGAGTATCCTACCTAGTAAACAGCTTAAACTTGCGGGCCAGGGCAGGTATCAATCTGCTGCCATGCGAATGAATGTGTTGCCATCCTGCATTTCCAACCAAGGTTGTAGCTTGCTTAGTAATAACAATAGCAGACTGCGGCCAGACGTAGCACGCATTCTGCCTGATACGGGAAACCGACCACACTTAATCCATACACATTAAAATGTAGTGGATAGCCCCAGAGATCTGGACATTAAAAAGAAGCAATATGAACACTTGGCATAACCTCTTCTCAGTTCTGGGCAAGGGGAACCCAACAAGCTTTCTAGTGAATCCAAGTTTTTTTTTTTTTCTTTTCTTTTTTTTGAGCAAATATGGAAACTGTTAAGATTAGTGTATGCATTCAGTATTTTAAACTTACTCCAACCTGAGCACTGAGGAATGGGTAACTCAGATAAGGAAAAAATGTTTAATGATTATAGGAAAATATAAAAAACTAAAATCCTAGAATTAGCAAAAAAAGGGAAAATAAATTTTTCATAATGTATTCCTTCGTTAAGGTTTATCATGAATACCTGTTTCAGATAAAGGATAAAAAATTGCAATCATAGAATAACCCTCTAAAATGTAAACACCATACAGAGTGGGAATATCTACATGCCAAAAACACAATATGAAGGTCCGATCTCAAATATCTCGAATCCTTATGAAATCAATATTACTTGTCAAGTTCTAAGAGTAAAATCAGACATTCCACTAAGATATGGATATTCATCCAAACCAAGTCTTCATAATGGTTTTCCTTCCACATTACAAAAGGTTTCTTCGTGGTCCATATCAGTATACAACACAAACTGCGATCAGATCCAAAATGACTGACATCAGTCCAAAGAAGCAATTTTTTATGCCAAAACCAATTGGGGATTTGGCACAAAGAATCGGATCGGTCTGTAATATCAAATATTTAGGATTGACATCTGTGTCCCAGTTAGATTTTACACTTTCATGAACTATTACCATTTGGTCTTTTTAAACTACTCCATCCCTATTCAAGTTTGATCGATCAACACACTAGACCACTTGGGAGGCCCAGATTCATTTCATGTTCCACAGCAATGAATAGTTTTCTGGAAATCCATATAAATCATTATGGAGAAATCTCTATTTCAGGACTTGGTCTGCCATTCACAGCGTTAAAAACATTTTCGCAATCTTTACAAATGTGATGGGATTCAAACATGAAATGTCAAACCTAGGCTGTAATGCCTGTCCCACTATGGAACCTCAAGACAAAGTGCCTTGACAATTAAGGGGCTGAAAGAGCAGTTGAATTAAAAAGCAAATTTTTAATAAAATTTCATTTTCCTTTTATTTCTTTTACATCATTTCCCCTGCAACCCCAAAATACCCCTAAAACTATAGATATAAAAAGCAGTTAAACGAAAAGATTTCTTGACATTGCAAAATATTTCCTTGCCAATGCACTGCCATTTAAAGGGTCACTATGGCTGGAGATTGATCACAACAGAAAGACTTGTCACTATAATTGTAACTATACCTTCGAGTCCATGGGCAATACGAAAGTGTTTACAACTGTAGCCTTAACATTATCACAACAGGTCAAGGAAAATTCACTTGCCAGTAAGAAAATGACGACCTATCCTTTTCCTGTTATTACATTAAAGAGGCATAGGGACAACATCCATACATATATGGTAATCATTCGTCCCTTTTAATATTAGTAAAATCTACTATAACATGTTATGGATAGGATTATTGTTGTTTCAATATATACAGATATGTTACACAAGGAATGTAAGCATATTATAGCTTACTTGCCAGTTATGCAGCTAAATTATCTTGTTACCTTACAAAGAGCCATAATTGGTGATGTGGATAAGGTTAATAAGGTTTGCCGTTATTAATGGAGGAGCAGTTAAGGACAACTGCATAGCCCGATACTTCTACGTGACTGACTGTCCTGTGAAAAAAATAAAACATTCACGTACAGTACTGTACTTAATAATTGCTATAAATTTCTGCACAAAAAAAAAAAAAAAAAAAAAAAAAAAAAAAAAAAAAAAAAAAAAAAAGTGACTGACCACCTGGTCTGTATAAAAAGAAAAAACCCTACATTACTGTACTGAATAATTACTATACATTTCAGCAAAAAAAATTTCACCAATAAATCTTATGTAAAAATAAGCTTCTTGATACTAAAACCACTAACAACTTACCAGTCTTAGAAGGATGTGGTAAAGACGGCAGGCAGATCCCCACCACATACTTTACTAGGGTTTGAGGGGTGGTTCAGAGTAGAGGGGATTAGTGGCTGAAAAATTGTAGGGCAGCAGTTTCCTATTTTGCTTTTTCTCAATGTTTCTGTATGGAGCAAAAGCCTCATCCACAGTTCACTTGTACTTCAGGAGACCCATCATAGACAAGTCCTTATTTTCTTTGCTTCCTCAATATGCCATAATACTTCTATAATCTTCTGTGATGTATAATTCCTCTTGTTCACAATGGTCTTACTTTTCCCCACTTGCAGAATGCAATAACAACAAGGTCCTCCGTTAAGCCACTTTCTGGAACTGCTGCAAATTGATGAGAGCATTTCCGTAACACATACGCCTCGTCTGTATGACCTCAACAACCCCACCTGACTGACTGTAAGAAAAACCATGGATATGGCTGGAGGGACCAACACTGCCGGCATGCCAAGGCCCTTTGGTGCTGCACCGTCCACACCATACATTTTAGCTGGAATTGAGTAATTGGAACCAGTGTCTGAGAATCCTTTCCAAGCCACTTCTTCAGATCCAACTGAGATCCTTCAACCTGCTTTACTAAACTGGGATGAACAATGAAGCAACTTAAAGAAAGCCCAAGACCTTATCCAGTTACTATCTGGAGAAGAGTATCCACAGAAGATTTTGACATAGCGTAAATTCTTTTGGTGTGCTTTAAGTAGCTTTTCATCTAAACCCAAACTATCCAGTCATGCAAATAGGCAATGACCTGTAGTTCTTGCAAAAGAGGGAGTAGATTACTTCCTTTGCTAGTTTTACGAATGCCTAGTTGAAAAAATTGAGGGCAAAAGGCAACACTGAACCTGCATGAAACCTTCCAAAGTCCATACCATTGTTAATATAGGAAGCCGGGTGCAATAGGAAATGTAATTAAGAAATAACATTACATTCCATTACTAAAATCTGTAATAAAATTTAACAGTACATTCAAATTTATACTACACATACAAAATTAAAAATATTGCTTTATTTCAGTATTAAATTAGGTGCACTACGGTATGTACTAACCTGTTTCATCCATTACACTTGCTTTGACCCTACTCCGCAATACCTCGAAGCTCAGCATGAAGAGATTTCACTGCCTTGTAAAGCAAGTGTAGTCACCAGTCCTAAAATTTGTAACTAAGCAACACAGCTTAAAGGTTATAAAACCCTCCCTCGCTGATTGGATTGAAAGGCTTAGGTGGTATAGATATAGGGTTTGAACAGCACGATGCTTCGCTTCAAGTATACTTTCAAGTCCTTATAAATATTAAAGATTTCACTCCAATATCAATTAATGCAATGCAATGCCTTTGAGGTGATATCCTCAATGCACATTAATAAGGCATTCTCAGTAAGATTCATAGTTATGTCACCATTTACGTGTCTAAAAATATGCAGCAGTTTGTTAGTTTGAATGAAACCTTGACAGAATTACCACAAAATCAAGGTGAACCTAGGGAGAAAGAACTAGCTGTATGGAACAATCTGCGTAGCTTATACTATAAAGAAAATATGAAAATTAGGTGTAATACTGTACTGTAGTTTTTGACCTTCAGAAAATATTCAACAAAAAAACTGACATACCATTAGTCTACCTGTCCTGGCTGCCTTAAAACTGGCTACACAATGCTTGGGTTACAAAAGCAAATCGAGACACTTCCAAAGAGACCTCTCAAGCAATAAAACTTTCCAATGCTAACAATAGCAAAAGTTTCGTACAGTTATTTCCTTACAATAGATTCAAATTTATACTTCATTTATAAAATAGCAAAAATTACTTATTTTAAAGGATACATACATTATGTACTAACCTGTTTCACCCATGTTAAGAAATGCTCTGACATCCTTTCTCCACATTAGCCTCTTGAACCTCACCTTTCCAGAGTTATAGAAAGAGTGGCATCGTGATAGGCGTCAAAATCATCAATATCGCCTGGCAAGGGGTAACTAATTAGCCTTTAATTTCTGCATGGAGGAAACTGTATCCTGAAGGTGCACCTAAAAGGGAATTTGATGGTTTTTAACCAGAACCAGAACACCCAGCAGAGGAAGTGTGTCCACTGGAAAGACTTAAGTCTGCAGGGAGATGAAAGACACATTGATGAGCTCATCGAGGCACAATTCTGAGAACTGTCGACAGAGGAGTTAAAAGAGCTGCAAAAAGCTGCATGCGGAGTCATTTAGGTCAACTCCAAGGTAGAAGAGACAAAGGCAGATGCTATCAATACGACAGATGAAATTAATTTTGGCTATGTGGAAGGAAGGTTGGTTGCAGATTTCATAGAAAACAGCCATTTTGAAAAAATTGTAACTGGTCGTGCAACAGAACTATTTAGCGATACGTGGTTATAGTTTCTGAAAAATTCTGAGAGTGAGAATGAAACAAATTACCTGTAAAGGCCTAGGGTTCCATACGTAGTGTTAAGTAGTAATAGCAGAAAAACCAGGCATTGATCCTCCTCCGTCAATCTCCCCTACCTTTCTCGTCCAGCGGAATCTTCATTAGCTCAAATCGTCTCATCTCTAATGTGAGTACTGTATAAAAATTTTCTATATCTTCAAACAAACATTAAATTTTTATACAGTATTTCTTAATTAGAAAATGTAAATTCTGTATCGAATAACATGAAACATAAGGGGTGTAATTTTGAGTGTTGGAACAATGGAATTTTTATGTATTCCTAATTGGGAGAATTATTTCGATTTAAGAGCAGTTGATACGAGCTCGCCCCTGTAACAAATTAATCCAGTCTACCACTGACCTCAATTTCTAAGATTTCAAGCAGAGAATGCGAGTCTCTTCAATGTCAAGTTCACCACCTTTAATTCAAACAATTTTTGAAATACTGTTAACTGATGAGACCATTTCTGTAACTTATAGTTCTCGTCAGAATGATCTCCACAACCTGACCTGGCCGAGCTTGTATGAAGAATCGTGGATATCGTTTGGGGAACCAACAAGTCCTCCATGTTAAGGTCCTTTGGTGCTGTCCACACCATAAAATTCTTTTGTAATTCGGTAATTGGGCCCAATGTCTCGAAACCCTTTCCAAGCCACTCTTCTCCACATCCAATTAAGTTCCTTCAACCTGTTTTACAAAACTGGAATGAATATTAAAGTAAACTGAAGGAGGCCCAAGACGACCTACAGTTACTGTCTGGGGGGAGGAGAGTCCAAAGAGGATATCGACATTGTGCAATTTCTTTCCCGGGATTCTTTAGGTATGCTTTGAGTAGTTTTTGTCCATGACCCAACTATCCAGTTGTGCAAAAACTGACAAACCTCTTGCTAAGAAATGAGTAGAATACTACCTTTGTTAGTTTTGTGAATTCGGAGCAATATTAAGGCCTAAATGAATCCCTCCCAAGTTAATACCATTGCTAAGTAGGAAGCAGGGAGCATTATGGACATGTCATTAAGCAATATTATTACAACCAACAGTAACAAAGATACAGTAAATTCAAATTTATACTTCACCATTACAAAATATTAAAAATATCAGTAATTTTCAATATTACATTGTGTACACTACTGTATGTACAAACCTATTTCATCCGTTAACACTTGATCTGACCTTAACCCTTCTCAACACTACTTGAAGCTCAGCATGGAGAGATTTCCCTGCCTTGTACACCACCAAATGTAGTCACCACACCCTCTCAAGTTTGTAACTAAGTAACAGTTTGGAAATTAAAACACACTCCCTTGCCGACTGGCTTGAACGGTGTAATTGGTGTAGATATTGGGCTTGGATGGCACGATGCTGTGGTTCAAGTACATATAAAGATCAAAGTTTTCACCCAGATATCAAAGTGCACCGCTATGCCTTTGAAGTGCTATCCTCAATGTACATTACTAAGACTTCCTCATATTTATATTTATGTCACCATTTACAAGTGGTATCCAAAATAAGCAGCATGTTATTAGTTTAAATAAAACCATGCCAGAATTACCACAAAATCAAGATGAACCTATGGAGAGAACTACCTGTGTATCATGACTTAAAATGGAACAAAGTGCGTAGCTTATACTACAAAGAAGAAAATATTAAAATTAGATTTATAGTAATGTACTGCAGTTTTAGATCTTTTGAAATAATTCAACAAAACAAAAACTGACATACCGTTAGTCTACTTGTCCTCAGCTGCCTTTGAACTAGTTGCACAATTCTTGGGCAACAAAAGCAAGCTGGGATATCTTCCAAATAGATCTCTTAAGCAATAATACTTTCCAATGCTAACCCAACAGTAGAAGTTATAGACTTATTTCCTAACAATACAGACATTCAAATAAATACTTTAATAAAATAGTAAAAATTACTTATTTTAAAGGATATATACATTAGGTACTAACCTGTTTCATCCATGTTAGGAATTGCTCTGACCTTTACCTTTCTCCACGAAAACCTCTTGAACCTCACCTTACCAGAGTTCTAGAAAGAGCACTAATATCATGAAAAGCGTCAAAATCATCAATATTGCCAGGCAAGGGGTTACAAAAAAAGACCTTTATTTCTGCATGGAGGAAACTAGCCTGAAGATGCACCTGAAAGGGACTTTGAAAGTTTTGAACCCAATCACCCAGCAACGGAAGAGATTGTGTCCGTTGGAAGGACCATAGGTCTGCGGGGGGCAGGAAGAAACACATTGAAGAGCTCCTTAAGGAACAATTCTAAGAAATGTCGACTGAGGAGTCAAAGGTACGAGCAACAGCATGCTGAGGCATCAAGTGAGGTTAACTCCAAGGTAGAGGAGACATGAGGCAGATGCCATCAATATTAAAGATTTACGAAATTTTGGCAACGTGCGAGAATAGGTTGCAGATTTCGTAAAAAAAGAGGCATCTTGAAAAAATTACAATTGGTCGTGGAACAGAACTATTTAGCTATACGTGTATATTTTTTGAATAATTCTGAAGGAGAATTAAACGGACCACCTGTAAAAACCTAGGGTTACATACGTCGTGTTAAAGAGCGACAGACAAAAAAAAAATCCATCAATCTCTCTACCTTTCTCATCCACCAGAATCTTCATTAGCTCAAGTCTTCTCATCTCCAACGTGAACACTGTATAAACACTTATATTTTTACAATCCTTCTATTAAATTTTATACAATATTTCTTATTTAGAATGTTTTTTCCTTATCTAATAACATGAAACATTTGGTGTCATTTTTAGTGTTGGAGCGGATCAAGGCAATTTTATGTATTCCTAATTGGGAAAATTGTTTTGATTCAAGAGCAGTCGAGACGAGTGTCTTTTTCAATGTCAAGTTCAACGCCTTCCATTCAAACATTTGTGAAATACTGTGAACTGAAGGGACCATTTCTGCAACTCATAGTTCTCGTCAGAATGACCTCCACAACCACACCTGACTGAGTTTGTATGAAGAATCATGGATATCGTTCGAGGCACAAACAGGGCCGCCATGTTAAGGTCCTTCTGGTGCTATCCACACCATAAAATACCTTTGTAATTCAGTAATTGGCCCAATATCTCTAAACCCTTTCCAAGCCACTTCTCCATATCCAATTGAGGTCCTTCAACCTGTTTTACGAAACTGGAAAGAATGTGTAAGTAAACTGAAGGAGGCCCAAGATGACCTCCAGTTCCCATCTGGAGGAGGAAGAGAATTCAAAGAAGAGATCGACATCGTTAATTTCTTTGCTTACCAAGAATCTTTTGGTATGCTTTGAGTAGTTTCATCTATGCCCAAACTATCCAGTTGTGCAGATGGACAAAGAGCAACTTCTTACGAAGGAGTAGATTACTCCCTTTGCTAGTTTTTTAATGCTCTTTCAGCATTATTGAGGCCAAATGGCATCACTTAAAACCTGCATGAACCCTTCCCAAGGCATTAACCGTCGATTCAAATTTATACTTAACAGACTAATTGAAAACTTTGCTTATCTTCATTATTACATTAGATAAAATACTGTATGTAATAACCTGTTTCATCCATATTAACACTTGGTCTGACCTTGACCCTTCTCTGCCATACCACTCAAAGCCCAGCATGGAAAGATTTCACTACCTTTTACACCAACAAATGTAGTCTCCAAGTCTTGCTAAAGTTCTTAAGTAACACAGCTTGAAGTTATCAACCTTCAATGCTGACTGGCTTGAAAGGCGTAGGTTGCGTAGATAGTGGGGGCTTGACTGGCATGCTGTTGTAGTTTCTTAAAAATGGTGCACTGATACGCCTTTCCGGTGCCGATCAATGCATATTAATAAGACATCCTCCGTATGATTCCTAGCTAGGTTATGTCACCGTTTACATATGCATTCGAACAAGCGACAGCTTATTAGTTTAGATAAAACCGTGCCTGAATTGATAAATGAACCAGGGGAGAAAGGACTACCTGTATATGACTATTAGAATGAAACTAACATAGTATGTAGTTTATACTACAGAAGGTAAATACATAATATATGTGTAGCACCGTATTATAGTTTTAGATCTTTGTAAAATATACATTAAACCATGACCTGCCATAATATTAGTCTTCTCGTCCTCAGCTGCCTTAAAAACTGGCAGCACAATTCTTGGGCGACAAATTATGCTGGGACATCTTCAAAAACAAACCTGTTCAAGTAATAATACTCTACATTCCATTCATTGAACAGTAAAAGGCAAGTAAAGTAAAAAAGTAAGCACAGTAATTTGCTTGCAATAATAATTCAAATTTATACTTCTTACAAAATATTTAAAATGACTTTTCAATGTTACATACATTAGGTATACTATCATAATACTAACCTCTTTCATCCATATGAAGAATTGCTCTGGCCTTAAACCTCCTCCACAAGCTCTTGAACTTGACCCTCAGAGTTCTGGAAAGAGCACAATAAAGGGAATTTGACGAAGGAAAAATCTATTTCTGGGTGAGAGACCTGTGCTGACCAGTGAAATGCTCCTTTAGCATCATTTCTAAGGTATATAACTGCTAAATATTACCAGAGAAAAAAGTTGCATAGGAATGCCAGGGATGAACCCAGCTCGCTCACCTATAATAGGTGTCGGTATAAAGTAACTGGGGCGTGAAAACCACCATCTGAGGTCTCGTGCCATTTAGATATCTCCTCCTCAAATATCCCAGTTACTACGAGGTGACGTTCTACATCCACTACTGATTGCTACTACCACTACCTCCCCCAGGAGCATTTCATGGAGTGGCACAGGTTGAGCACAATATCCTGATGGGACTCAAAATCAACATTGCCTGGCTGGGGTTACTAAAAGGAAATTTATTTCTCCATGGAGAGAGCTGTGGCCTGAAGGTACGCCTGATAGGGACTTTGAAGGCTTCAATCCTGAACCCGCACACACACAGGAGGAAGATAGTATCCATTGGACAGACTATAGGTCTGGAGATGGTTGAAAGAGTGATGAGCTAATTGAGAAACAATCCGAAGAACTTTCGACTGAGGAGTTAAAGCAGCTACGAGCAGCGGCATACAGAGACAAGGTTAAGTTAGCTCCAAGGTAGAGGAGACAAAGACAGATGACATCAATCAAAAGATCAAGAAAATTTTGCCAATGTGGGAGAAAGTTGCAGAATTTAAAGAAAGTAGCCATCCTGAATATATTGCGACTGGTCGCGCAACAAATAATTAGTGATGTGTTTATAGTTTTTTTAAACCTCCTGAAATACAATTTTAAAAATGCCTTTAGTAGAAAGTGACAATAATCAAGATAAGCAAAGAAAAATAAGCAAAGAAAAATGAAAATCAAAGAAAATAAAAAAATACAAAATAAAAAAATTAGGAGGCAGCATTTAAGTTTAGTGTTATGTATGTAGTGTTGAGTAGCGATCGCAAAAAACAAGCCTTTAATCCTCCTACTTCAATCTCCTCTACCTTTCCCGTCTGCCAAAATCTTCATTGGCTCAAGTCGTCTCATCTCCTACATAAGTACACTTTTATAAAAACTTATTATAGCTTTACAGTCTCAAATGTTTATATATGTTTAGAAATGTTTTTTTTCCTTGTCTAATAGAAAACATATGCTATGTCATTTTCAGTGGTGGAACAGATTAAGGGAAATTTAAGTCTTCTTAATGTGGAAAATTTAATTGATATACGAGCAAATATAGATACGAGCTCACTCCTTTAACTAAACTCAAGTCAATGTACCAAAAACCTGAATTTCCAAAATTTCAAGCAGAGGACGCGAGTCTCTTCGGTGACAGGAATGCCGCCTTCGATTCAAACATTTGTGAATGGCTGTGAACTGATGGGATCATTTCTAAATCATGGTTATCTTAATGACCTCCACAACTAGACCTGGCCGAGTTTGTATGAAGAATCGGGGATATCGTTTTGAGGGACCAAACGGGCGCCATGTTAAGGGCCTTTCGTGCTGTCCATGCAATAAAATACTTCTGGTTGTAATTCAAAAACTGGGCCTGGTGTCTTAAAACTCCTCTTCTGGTTTTACAAAACTGGAATGAATAGTGAAGCAAAATGAACGCAGCCCAAGACATTCTCCAGTTACTGTCTTGAGGGGAAGAGTCCTAAGAAGAGATTAACACTAAATTCTTTGCCGAAATGCCATTGGTATGCTTGAGAGTAGCTTTTCGTCTATGGCCCACCTATCCAGTTGTACAAGAAGGAAATGACCTGAACTTTCAATTAAAGCAGTATATTACAGCCTTTGCTAGATTTTTAAATCTCTTGCAGCAATATTGAGGGCAAAATGAAAGAATGATGTGAAGTTCTCTGGCATCCTGACATCGAAGGTCATTGACGCTGATATTGAGGTTGAAAGGCACCACTTTGAACCTACACGTAACCCTTCCCAAGCCAATATCATTCCATTACTAAAAACTGGAATGAGTTGATACATTCAAATTTCTACCTAACATTTATAAAATATAAAAAAAAAATTGCTTATCTTCATTACTACATAGGACATACTACTGTATGTACGGACCTGTTTCATACAAATTAACGCTTGCTCTGACCTTGACCTCTCAGAGCAATACATATTGAAGCTCAGCATGGAGATATTTTGCCACCTTGTACCACCACCAAAAGTGGTCTACCCAGTCTCACTTTAGTTCATTAATTAAAGCTAATAAGGTATCAAACCTTTCATTGCCGACTGTCTTGAAAGGCATAGGTGACAGATATGGGGGCTCGACAGGCGCATAGCTGTGGTTCCTCAAAGTAGCGCACTGCTAGGCCTTTCCAGCGATGTCCTCAATGCACATTTAATAAGGCGTCCTTTATGATTCAAAGCCATGTCACTTTACATATGTATCCAAAACCAAGCAGCTGGAATTAGCACAAAATCAAGGTGAACCTGAACCTGGGGAGAAAGGACTATGGAACTAACAGTGTACTATATAGTTTATACTACAGATAGGAAAATATATATAAGGTATGTGTAGCGCTGCACTGTAGTTTTAGATCTTTGGAAAATATCAAACAGTAAACTGTACTGACATACAGTTAGTCTACTTAGTCTTCAGCTGCCTTAAACTGGCAATACAATTAGTGGTCAACTAAGTATCCTGGGACATCTTCCATAAACTTAGTAATAATACATTGCATTCCATTACTGATGGAGTATCTTACAATATTAACATTAGAATTTATACTTTACAAAATAAAAATCCCTAATTTCCAATGTTACATACATTAGGTGCACTTATCATATGTACTAACCTGTTTCCTCCATATGAAGTCATGCTCTGGTATTAACCTCCTCCACAAGCTCTCGAACTTGACCCTTCGGAAGTTCTGGAAAGAGGACT
Organism: Palaemon carinicauda; assembly: GCF_036898095.1. NCBI lineage: Eukaryota > Metazoa > Arthropoda > Malacostraca > Decapoda > Palaemonidae > Palaemon > Palaemon carinicauda. Next base: position 153,782,206 of record NC_090727.1, read on the forward strand.
TTAATATCGTGATGGGCCTCAAAATCAACATTGCCTGGACTTTGAAGGCTTCAATCCTGAACCTGAACACCTAGTGGAGGAAGAGATTGTGTCCGTTGGAAAGACAAGGTATGGAGGTGGATGAAAGTGAAGAGCTCATTGGGGAACAATCTGAAGAACTGTCGACTGAGGAGTTAAAAAAGCTACGCAGCGGCATACGGAGGCATTAAGTGAAGTCAGCTCCAAGGAAGAGGAGACTAAGGCGGATGCCATCAATACGAAAGATTGAGGAAATTTTGGCAAAGTGGGAGGTTGTTACCGATTTCTTAAAACGGAGCCATCCTGAAAAATTACAACTGGTCATACAACAGAGCTATTTAATGACACGTGTTTATAGTTTTCAAAACATACTAAAAGGGAGAACGAACCAAACCACCTTGGATATATTCATAAGGAAAAGGCCTCTGGCAGAAAGAGATAGAAAGATGTGAAAATTTTTTTTTACCAGCATTCAAGTTTAGGGTTACATATGTAGTATTAAGTAGCGATAGCAAAAACTAAGCCTTTGATCCTCCTTCGTCAACCTCCTCTACCTTTCCCGTCCGCCAGAATCTGTTAGCTCTAGTTATCTCGTTTGCCAGAATCTGTTAAGCTCTAGTTATCTCGTCTCCAACATAAGTACACTTTATAAAAACTTTTTATATTTACATAATCTTTATCATATTTCTATGCAATATTTATTAAATTTTTTTCCTTATCTAAAAAATGAAACAATGGAATATGCTGAGTCATTTTGAGTGAACAGATTAAGGGAATTAAAAATGGTATAAACTGATTTAATATATAAGCACGCCTCTGTAACGAATTACAGTATACTCTAAAGTCAAGGCACCATTAATCTGAATTTCCAAGATATCGAGGACCCGATTCTCTTCCATGTGAAGGAGGTCGCCTTCAATTCAAACATTTGTGAATTGCTGTGAACTAACGGGATCATTTCAGTAACTCGTAGGTTTTGTCAGAATGACCTCTACAACCTGACCTCGCAAAGTTTATATAAAGAATCATGGATAACTGAGGGACCAAGGGGGCCAGGTGTCTTGAAACCCTTTCCACACCATTTCTCCACATCCAATTGCGGTCCTTTAACCGGTTTTACAAAACTGGAATAAATATCAAAGCAAACAAAAGGAGGCACAAGGCCTTCTCCAGTTACTATTTGGAGGAGGCGAGTCCAAAGAAGAGACCGCCCGGAGGAGGCGAGTCCAAAGAAGAGACCGCCCGGAGGAGGCGAGTCCAAAGAAGAGACCGCCCGGAGGAGGCGAGTCCAAAGAAGAGACCGCCCGGAGGAGGCGAGTCCAAAGAAGAGACCGCCCGGAGGAGGCGAGTCCAAAGAAGAGACCGCCCGGAGGAGGCGAGTCCAAAGAAGAGACCGCCCGGAGGAGGCGAGTCCAAAGAAGAGACCGCCCGGAGGAGGCGAGTCCAAAGAAGAGACCGCCCGGAGAAGGCGAGTCTTAAGAAGAGACCAACTGTAGTTTCTTTGCTTGCCGAGATCCTTGGGGTAGTTTTCATCCATGCCCCATCTATCCACTTATGCAAATAGACAATTTAAACTTCTTGCAAATGAAGGGGTAGATTACTCCCTTTGCTAGTTTTGTGAATGCTCTCGAGTACTATCAAGGCCAAAAAGAACCATGTTGAACCTGCATGAACCCTTCACGTCAAAACCATTGCTAATGTAGGAGGCAGGGAGCAATAGGGACCTATCTATCTGATAACACATTTCACTACTAACAATTGTAGTAGAAGTGGACAGTACTCAAATTTAAACTTCACATTTACAAAATATTAAAAATATCACTTTCAATATTACATCAGATACAGTACTTTATGTACTGAACTATTTCATCCATAACACTCCCTCTGACCTTAACCTTCTCCGCAATACCTCAAAACTCGGCATGGAGAGATTGCGCTGCCTTGTACACCACAAGTGTGATCTCCCAAGTCTCCCTAAAGTTCTTAAGCATCATAGGTCAGAAACTATCACACCTTACATCGCTGACTAGCTTGAAAGGCGTAGGTGGCGTATATATGGGGGCTTGACCGGCACAACGCTGTGGTTCCCCAAGTGTAATTACAAGTACTGTACTTTTAAATATCAAAGTTTTCACCCAATTTTGCACTGACTACGCCTTTGTAGTGCTGTCATCAATGCACATTTTCTGGGTCGACCTGTGGTGCACAATAATAAGGCCTCCTCTGTATGATTCATAGCCATGTCACAATTTATACATGAATCCAAAATGCAGCAGCAGGTTATTAGTCCAGATAAAACCATGTCAGAGTTCCCACAAAATCAAGATGAACCTGGGAAGAAAGACTACCTCAATAGTATGACCAATACATTGGAACAAACATATGTAGTTTATACTATAGAAAGGATAATATAAAAGTAAGGTATTTTTATTACTGTACTGTAGTTTCAGATCTTAGAAAAAAATTCAACAGTCAACCATTAACTTACATACCATTAGTCTACTTATCCACGGCTGCCTTAAAACTGGCAGCACAATTCTAGGGCAACAAAGTATGCAGGGACATCTTCCTAAACAAACCTGTTCAAGTAATAATACATTGCTTTCATAAACTGATCAGTAAAATATACATTGCTTTCATAAATTGATCAGTAAAATATAAGTACAGTAACCTACTAACAATGTTAACATTCAAATTTATACATTAAATATTAAAAATATCTTACTTTCCAAAGTTACAAAAATTAGGTACACAATCATATGCACTAACCTGTTTCATCCATAAGACTTGCTCTGGCCTTAAGCCTTCTCCACAACCTCAAGAAATTGACCCTTTGCGAGTTCTGGAAGGAGCACTTCAATATGCTAATGGACCTCAAATGCAACATTTCTCCCTGGAGGAAGCTGTGATCTGAAGGTACGCCTGATAGGGACTTTTGTAAGTCTTCAATCCTGAACTTGCACAAACACAGGAGGAAGATAGTATCCATTGGACAGACTATACGTCTGGAGATGATGAAAGAGTGACAAGCTCATTGAGGAACAGTCCGAAGAACTTTTTAATGAGTTAAAGCAGCTACGAGCAGCGGCATACGGAGACAAAGTGAAGTTAGCTTCAAGGTAGAGGAGACAAAGGCAGATGTCATGAATCAAAAGATTAAGAAAATTTTGCCAATGTGGGAGAAGGTTGCAGATTTCGTAGAACGGAGCCATCCTGAATATATTGAAACTGGTCACACAATAGAAATATTTAGTGATGTGTTTAGTTACTTTAAACCTTCTGAAAGGGATAAACTACCTTAAATTTAAAAATTCCTCTAATAGAAAGTGACAATCAAGATAAGCAAAGAAAAATGATAAAACCAAAAAAATACAAAGTTAAAAAATTGGGAGGCAGCATTTAAGTTTAGAGTTATGTAGTACGTAGTGTCTAAGTAACGATGGCAAAAAACAAGCCTTTGATCCTCCTACTTCAATTGCCTCTAACTTTCCCGTCTGCCAGAATCTTAGTTGGCTCAAGTCATCTCAACTCCAACATAAGTACACTTTATAAAAACTTATTATAGCTTTACAGTTTCAAATATTTATATATTTGTTATTTAGAAATGTTTTTCCTTATCTAATACAAAACATAATATGCTATGTCATTTTGAGCGGCCAAACAGATTAAGGAAATTTAGAGTCTTCTTAACGGGGAAAACATTTGATATACGAGCAAATACAGATACAAGCTCACCCCTGTAACTAATTAAAGGTACCAATGAAATCTGAATTTCCAAAATTTCAAGCAGAGGACGCGAGTCTCCTCAGTGTCAGGAATGCCGCCTTCGATTCAAACATTTGTGAATGGCTGTAAACTCATGGGACCATTTCTAAATCATAGGTATCATCTTAATGACTTCCACACCTAAACCTAGCCGAGTTTGTATGAAGAATCGGGATATTGTTTTGAGGAACCAAACTGGCGCCATGTTAAGGGCCTTTCGTGCTGTCCATGCAATAAAATACTTCTGGTTGTAATTCAGAAATTGGGCCTGGTGTCTTAAAACTCCTCTTCTGGTTTTACAAAACTGGAAAGAATAGTGAAGCAAAATGAACGCAGCCCAAGACATTCTCCAGTTACTGTCTTGAGGGGAAAAGTCCTAAGAAGAGATTAACACTAAATTCTTTGCCGAAATGCCATTGGTATGCTCGAGAGTAGCTTTTCGTCTATGCCCCACCTATCCAATTGTGCGAAAAGGCAATGACCTGAACTTCTTGTAATCATAGCAGTACATTACTGTCTTTTTGAGTTTTTTAACCCTTTTCCCCCAATGGACGTACTGTACTAGTACGTTTCACAAAATTCACCCCTTTACCCCATGGACGTACTGGTACGTCCTTGCAAAAAACTGCCTTTTACATTTCTTTTTTGCAAATTTTTGATAATCTCACGAGAAGCCAGGCATTTTCCGAAAGAATGAGACCAACCTGACCTCTCTATGATGAAAATTAAGGCTGTTAGAGCAATTTAAAAAATATATGTTGCAAAATGTGCTTGAACAAAAAATAATGCCTGGGGTTAAGGGTTGGAAAGTTCCAAATAGCCTACGGGGAAAAGGGTTAATGCTCTTGCAACAATATTGAGGGCAAAATGAAAGAATGATTTGAAGTTCTCTGGCATCCTGACATAGAAGGTCATTGACACCGATATTGAGACCGAAAAGAATCACTTTGAACCTACACTTAACCCTTCCCAGGTCAATTTATTTCCATTACTAAAAACTGTAAATAAAGTTGATACATTCAAATTTATACCCAACATTTACAAAATATAATAATAACTGATTATTTTCATCATTACATTAGATACACTACTGTATGTACTGACCTGTTTCATACAAATTAACACTTGCTCTGACCTAAGCCTCCTCTGCAATACCTCTTGAAGCTCAGCATGGAGATATTTCGCCACCTTGTACCACCACCAAATGTGGTCTCCCCAGTCTCACTTTAGTTCATTAATTAAAGCTTATAAGTTCTCAAACCCTCCATTCCTGACTGGCTTGCAAGGCATAGGTGACATAGATATGGGGGCTCGACAGGCACACAGCTGTGGTTCCTCAAAATAGTGCACTGCTACGCCTTTCCAGCGATGTCCTCAATGTACCTTTATGATTCATAGCTATGTTACAGTTTACATTTGCATCCAAAACCAAGCAGCTGAAATTGCAGCAAAATCAAGCTGAACCTGGGAAGAAAGGACTACCTATGGAACAACGTGTATATAGTTCATACTACAGATAGGAAAATAAGGTATGAGTAGCACTGTACTGTAGTTTTAGATCTTTGGAAAATATCTAACAGCAAACTGTACTGACATCCAGTTAGTCTACTCGTCTAAAGACGAGTAGACCACCTGTAATTGTGCTGCTTTAAAACTAGCAGCAAAATTCTTGGGCAAAAAAGTATGCAGGGACATCTTCCAAAAAAACCTGTTAAGTAATAGTACATTACTTTCCATTACTAAACTGAACAGTAAAGGATAAGTACAGTAATTTATAAGTACAGTTATTTACTTACAATATTAACATTGAGATTTATACTTTTACAAAATCTTAAAAATCCCTTATATTCAAGGTTACATTAGGTACACTATCATATGTACTAAACTGTTTCATTCATAACAAGACTTACTCTGGCCTTAAGCCTGCTTCACAACCTTTTGAACTTGACCCTCTTGAGAGTTCTGGAAAGGGCACTTCAATATCCTGATGGGCCTCAAAATCGACATAGCCTGGCTACGGTAACTAAAAGGAAATTTATTTCTCCATGAAGGAAGCTGTGGACTGAAGATACACCTGAATGGGACTTTGAAGGCTACTAACCTGACCCCGAACACCCAGTGGAGGAAGAGATTGTGTCCGTTGGAAAGACTACAGGTCTGGAGGTGGATGAAAGAGTGACGAGTTCATTGAGGAACAATCCGAAGAACTGTCGATGGAGGAGTTAAAAAAGCTACGAAGGCATCAAATGAACTTGGCTCCCATGGAGAGGAGACAAAAGCAGATGCCATCAATACAAGAGATCATAGAAATTTTGGCAATGTTGGTGAAGGTTGCAGATTTCGTAAAAAGGAGCCATCCTGAATAATTACGTTGCATGTGTATTTAGTGATATGTTTACTTTTTCTAAACATTGAGAGAGGATGAAAAACCACCTTGAATAAAATTATATCAGGCCTTTAGAAGAAAGTGACAAAACTAAAGATAAAAAAAAAAGGAAAAAAACTGAGGCATCATTCAAGTTTAGTGTTATATATATTGTGTCAGTAGTGATTGAAAAAACCAAGCCTTTGATCTTCCTTTTTCAATCTCCTCTACCTTTCCCGTTTGTCTAAATACTCGTTGGCTCAAGTCTTCTCTTCTTCATTGAAAGTACACTTCATAAAACCTTTTTATAGCTTCACAATCCTAAATATATTCATATAAAATATCTACTATCTAGAAATTTATTTACCTTATCTGGTACTATAAAACAAGAATATGGGGCTTCATTTTCAGTGTTGGAACAAATTAAGGGAATTTAAGTTTTCTTAATGGGGAAAATTTATTTGATATATAAGCAAATTGAGATGCGAACTCGTTCCTGTAATCTAAATTCTCAAGATTTCAAAGCAAAGGATGCGACTCTCCTCAATGTCAGGAATGCCGCCTTCGATTCAAACAGCGAATTGCGGTGAACTGATGGGACCATTTCTAAATCTTAGATCTCATCAGAATAACACCCTGGACCTGGCTGAGTTTGTATGAGGATTCATGGACATAGTTGGGGTGACCAGACGGCCGCCATTTTAAAGGCCTTTCGTACTGTACAGTACATGCAATAAAATACTTCAGTTATAATTTTGAACCTGGGCCTAGTATTTCAAAAAACTTTTCCCGGTTCCACAAAACTGTTGAATATTGCTGAATCAAACTAAAGAAGGCCTAAGACATTTTCCAGTTACTGTCTGGAAGGGATTAGACACCTAAGAGGAGATTAAGAATTTCTTTGACTGGAATTGGAGGGTATTAAGACTCCTAAGAAGAGATTAAGAATTTCTTTAACGAGATTCCAATGGGGAGATCCAGTTGTGCACACAGGCAAAGGCCTCAACTTCTTGCAACCAAAGCAGTAGATTACTCATAGTTTTTTAATGTTTGTGCAGCAATATTGAGGACTAAAGGCATCACTTTGAACCTCCATAAACCCTTCCCAAGTCAATACCACTATTACTAACAACTTGATAATTAACAGTACATTCAAATTTATACTTAGAACATTCATATATTAAAAAAAAATTGCTTAATTTCATTATTACATTGGATACACTACTGTATGTACTGACCGGTTTCATCCATATGAACACTTGCTCTGACCTTGACCCTTCTCTGCAATACTTCTTGAAGCTCAGCATGGAGAGATTTCGCTACGTTGTACAGCACCAAATGTGGTCTCACCTGTTCTTCTATAGCTCGTAACCTAATAACAGCTTAGGAAGTTATGAAACCTTCCCTCGCTCGCTCGCTCACTCACTAGCTTGAAAAGTGTACGTGGCATAGATTTGGGTTCTTAACCAGCAAACTGCTGTGGTTCATCAAAATAGTGCACTGCTACACTTTTGCGGTGATGTCCTCAACGCACATTAATAAGGAATCCTCTGTATGATTCATAGCTGTGTCATTGTTTACATGTGCATCCTAAAACCAAGCTACTGGACTTGCCACAAAATCAAGGTGAACCTGGGGAGAAAGACTATCATGGAACTAACATAGTACATTATGTAGTTTATACTACAGAAAGGAAAATATGAAAATAGGGTTTGTGTAATACTGTACTGTACTTTTAGATCTTAGGAAAATATGTAACTGTAAACCATAAACTGCCATACCATTAGTCTATTTACCCTCAGCTGCCTTAAAACTGGCAGCATAATTCTTGGGCAACAAAGTATCCTAAGACACATTCCAAACAAACCTGTTCACATAATACATTAAATCCCATTAATTGAACAGTAGAAGTGATGTACTGTAATTTGCTTACAATATGAACATTCAAATTTATATATCTTTCTTCCTAAAATATTAAAATCACATTTCAATGTTAGATACATTAGGTCCACTATCATATGAACTAACCTGTTTCATCCATGTTAAAAACTTACTCTGGCCTTCACCTTCACCACATCCTCTTGAAGTTGACCCTTCTTGAGTTCTGGAAAGAGCATGATGGGCCTCAAAATTGATATTGCCTGGCTGGGGTTACTAAAATGACCTTGATTTCTCCATGGAGGAAGCTGCGACCTGAAAGTATGCCTGAAAGAGAATTTCCAAGGCTTTAAACCTGAATCTGAACACCCAGTGGAGGAAAAGACTGACCATTGGAAAGACTTTAGGTCTGGAGGTGGATGAAAGGCATTGAAGAGCTTATTGAGGAACACTCTTAAGAACTATCGACCGAGAATTTGTAGAAGCTATGAGCAGCGGCATATGGAGGCATCAAGATAAGTTAGCTCCAAGGAAGAGGAAACTAAGGCAGATGACATCAATACAAGAGAGATCAAGGAGATTTTGACAATGTGGGAGAAGGTTGCAGATTTCGTAGAAAGGAGCCATCCTGAATATGTTGCATGTGGCCGAGCAACAGAACTATTCAGCAATATGTTTAGTTTTATAAACATTGAGAGAATGAAACAAACCACCTAGAACAAATTTATATCAGGCCTCAAGTAAAAAGTGACAAAAATTTTAAAGAAAGAGGCGGCATTTAAGTTTAGTGTTATATATGTTGTGTCAAGTAGCGATTGCAAAAACCAAGCCTTTGATCCTCCTTTGTCAATCTCCTTTCCCGTCTGTCAAAATATTCGTTGGCTCAAGTCTTCTCACCTTCAAAGCAAGTACACTTTATTAAACCTTTTAATAGCTTTACAATCTAGAAATGTATTTTCCTTATCTGGTAATATTTAACAAGAATATGGGGTGTAATTTTTAGTGTTGGGACAAATTAAGGGAATTTTAAGTATTCTTAAGGGGGAAATTTACTTGATATATGAGCAAATTGAGATACGATCTCCCTGTAATCTGAATTCTCAAGATTTCAAAGCAAAGGACACGAGTCTTCTCAAAGTCAGGAATGCCACCTTCCATTCAAACAGTGAATTGCTGTGAACTGATGGGACCATTACTAAATCTTAGGTCTCATCAGAATGACCTCAACTGGACCTGGCTGAGTTTGTATGAGGAATCATAGATATAGTTGGGATGACCAGACGGCCGCCATTTTAAAGGTCTTTTGTATTGTCCATACAATAAAATACTTTGGTTATTATTTGGAACCTGGCCCTATATCTCAAAACCCTTTTCCCAGTTTCACAAAACGTGAATATTGTGTAAGCAAACTGAAGAAGAGGGTCTAAGACATTTTTCAGGTACTACCTGGAGGGGATGAGACTAAGAAGAGATTAAGAAATTCTTTGACGAGATTAAAGTGGTATACTTAGGTCAACTTTACCCCCAACAAACCAGTTGTACAAACAGGCAATGACCTGAACTTCTTGCAACTAAACCAAAGCAGTAGATTACTCTTTGCTTGTTTTTTTTTAAATGCTCTTGCAGCAATATTGAAGCCTAAAGGCATCACGTTAAACATGTACGAACCCTATACCATTCTATTACTAAAAACTAATAATTAACAGTAAATTCAAATTTATACTCAACATTAAAATATTAAAAACATTGCTTATCTTCATTATTACATTGGATACACTACTGTATGTACTGACCTGTTTCATCCATATCAACACTTACTCTGACCTTGACCTTTCTCCTCGATACTTCTTGAAGCTCAGCATGGAGAGATTTCGCTACCTTGTACAGCACCAAATGTGGTCTCACCTGTTCTTCTATAGTTCGTAACCTAATAACAGCTTAGGAAGTTATGAAACCCTCCCTCGCTCGCTCGCTCACTCACTAGCTTGAAAAGTGTACGTGGCATAGATAAGGGTTCTTGACCAGCACGCTGCTGTGGTTCCTCAAAATAGTGCACTGCATTTGTGGTGATGTCCTCAATGCACATTAATAAGGAATCCTCTGTACGATTCATAGCTGTGTCATTGTTTACATGTGCATCCAAAAACAAACAGCTGGAATTACCACAAAATCAAGGTGAACCTGGGGAGAAAGACCATCATGGAACTAACATAGTACATGTATGTAGTTTATACTACAGAAAGGAAAATATGAAAATTAGGTTTGTGTAATACTGTACTGTAGTTTTAGATCTTTGGAAAATATGTAACTGTAATCCATAAATTACCATACCATTAGTCTACTCGTCCACAGTTGCCTTAAAACTGGCAGCAAAATTCTTGGGCAACAAAGTATGCTGGGACGACCTGTTAAGTCATAGTACATTACATTGTTATTAACCAAATAGTAAAAGATAAGTTTAGTAACTTGTAATAATAACATTCAAATTTACACTTAAATTTTACAATATCAAAATCCCTTTTTTTCAATGTTACATACATTAGGTACACCACCGTATGTCCAAACCTGTTTCATCCATATCAAGACTTGCTCTGACCTTAACCCTTCTTCACAAAATCTCAAACTTGACCCTTCCGGAGTTCAGAAAAGAGCACTTTAATATTCTGATGGGCCTCAAAATCAACATTGCCAGGTTGCAGTTACTAAAATGACTGATTTCTCTAAGGAGGAAGCTATGGCCTTGAGGTACGCCTAAGGGTACACCTGAAAGGGACCGAAGGCTTCAATCCTGAAGCCAAAACTCCGCGGAGGAGAGATTGTGTCCATTGGAAAGACTATAGGTCTGGAGGTGGATGAAAGACAACATTGACGAGCTCATTGAGGAACAATCCAAAGAACTGTCGGCCGAGAAGCTAAAGGAACCACGAGCAGAGGCATACAGATGTATAAAATGAAGTTAGCTGATGGAAGAGGAGACTAAGGCGGATGCCATCAATACGTGAGAGATCAAGAAACTTTTGGCAATGTGGGAGAAGGTGGCAGATTTCGTAGGAAGGAACCATCCTGAAAATTTTGCAACTGGTTGTGCAATAGAGCTATTTTACGATACGTTTTTATAGTTTTTGAAATGTTCCGAAAGGGATAATGAAACAAACCACTTTAAATAAATTTATAAAAGGCCTTTTGTAGAAAATAAAACGGGGAAAACTGATTCGATATACGCGCAATTCGAGATATGAGCTCGTTCCTGTAATCTGAATTGCCAAGATTTTAAGAATAGAGGCCGTGGATCTCCTCAATGTCAGGAATCTCGCCTTAGTTTCAAACAGTGAAATGCTGTGAACTGATGGGACCATTTCTAAATCTTGTCTCTCATCCGAATAACCTCAACTGGACCTGGCCAAGTTTGTATGAAGAATCATAGATATAGTTGGAGGGACTAACAGGTCCCCCATATTAAAGGCCATGCAATAAAATACTTTGGTTATCATTCGGAAACTGTGCACTGGGTCTCAAAAATCTTTCTCCCAGTTTTACAAAACTGATGAATATTGCTGAAGCAAACTGAAGGCAGCCCAAGACATTCTCCAGTTACTGTCTGGAGGGGAAGAATCCTAAGAAGAGATTAACAATTCTTTGCGAAGATTCCATCGGTATGCTTAAGCGTAGCTTTTCATCTTTGCCCCAACTATCCAGTTATGCAAACAAGCAATGACCTGAACCTTTTGCAAACAAATGAGTAGAATACAGTACTCCCTTTGCTAGTTTTGTGGATGCTCTTGGAGCAATATTGAGGCCTAAAGGCCATCACTTCGAACCAACATGAACCTTTCGATGGTCAATACTATTACGAACGTAGAAAGCAAGGAGCAATATGGGGGTGTTATTAAACAATAACACATTACATTCCATTTCTAACAACTGTGATAAAAGGTAACAGTGCATTCAAATTTATACTTCACATTTACAATATATTTAAAGTATCACTATCTTCAATTATGTACACAACTTATGTACTAACCTCTTTCGTCCATAACGCTTGTTCTGACCTTAACCATTCTCTGCAGTACCTCTTGAAGCTCAGCATGCCTTGTACACCACCAAGTGTGGTTTCTCAAGTCTTCCTAAAGTACTTAAGTAATAGCTTAGTAGTTATTAAACCCTCCATTGCTGACTGTCTTGAAAGTCTTAGGTGGCATAAATATGGGGGCTTGACCGGAACGCTGCTACACTTTCACAGTACTGACCTCAGTGCACATTAATAAGGCATCCTCCAAATGATTCGTAGCCGTTATCATTCACATATGCATAAAAAAGCAACAGGTTAAAAGTTAATATAAATCCATGCCAGTATTACCACAAAATCAAGAACCTTGGGAGAAAAGACTACCTCTATGTTATGCCTATTAGAATGAAACTAACATAGCATGTAGTTTATACTGCAGAAAGGCAAATATAAGGGATTTTGACGGAAAAAATATTTTTGGTTGAGATAGCCATGTCATCGTGATGGAAGACGATACATTTTGTTCCAATCTCTGCCAGTATCCCTGTGGTCATGATACCTGCAAGACACATGCTAAATGCAGAGGAATGAAGGGTTCAATTTCCTATTGGGACCCTCAGTCCAATCTCCTATTGGGGCCCTCAGGACTGCAGTGTGTGTGTAAGGACTTACATTATTCTGGATGGATATTGGAGGATGTTTCTGATGACAACCGGTTATTCTTTCATATTGGGGCATGCTCCACCTAGACCCATTCCTACCGTTCGGTTCCATGTAGATGAAACCAAGTTCTTTGAGCCCTGACGTGGACATTTATCCTCGGTTTTTTCTTTATCTCTGGATAGAGAATAGGCTCTCCTGTCGGTAGTAGATTCGGATGAACCCCTTCCTCATGTGGATGATTCTTTCTTGTCTAAATTGGACAACGTTTGTGTGACTTCCATGAGAAACTCGGTGCATTCCGTTGTTTCAACTGCCGTCACTACGGTGGCTTCTCTATCAACTGTTACAACTACGCCTTCCGTTTCGGGTACACATCCTGTTTCTGTCCCTCCTCCTTTCTCGGTCGAACCAACACTTCCTAAATTTTAATCTAACTTGGAAGATAGGTCCCTGTTGGAAAACATGAAGGCCTGTATGGAAGGAACCCTAGAATACCAAAGGAGGATGGGTAAATCCTTACAGGAGGAGATTAAGGCTTTGAATCTCCAGAGGATCATAAGTTTTACCTTCTCAGTTTCCCTCTTACACGCAAGAGAGCCCGTGGAGGTATGCGGGTCCTGCAGTACTTTCAGAGGGGTTAGGCTCCAGTCCGGTTGCTGATCTGGAATTTTATCCAGATATTGAGGCCTACCCCTTTTGCTATGTAAGGTTAGCTGAAGGTGGACCGTGGGGACGAAGCTATCCCTAAGTAATGATCCTAGTTCACACCAGAGCTTGGCATCTGGCAGTGAAGGAAATAAAGACAGTAGGGTGTATTATTACGTGCTTTTACTGAAAGGTTGGCCACTTACATAGTGCCCGACAATGGTTTCTCCCTTTGCTTCGAAAGCCTTTTTGCCTGTGGAAAAAGCCTTCAAGGAGGGCAAGTCTCTTCCGGTCTTGGAAGAAGATTAACCTGTATCACACTCTTCCCCTTGACACTGAACACTGGTTGGATATTCAGTTTACTTTTGCTTAAGAAAAATTAGATAATGATATAGCCAGCAGGCAGTTAATGAAAGACTGCCGAGAATTCCAGCACACCTACTGAAGGCAGAATTGGAGGCTAGGGAGAGACTATCAGCTTCGATGTCTCTTCAATGTTTTGTAGAAATGATTGGTAATCCGTTGATGCCCTGTCTTTTCGTTTTTGGCCAAGACGCACATGGCTACTTTAATGAAGGATCTTTTTCACTTTTTTCAGGCTCGAAGAGTCTGCAGGAAGCATGTTTTAGCATCCACGATAAATTTGTCTTGACCTAAAACATCTTTTTGACGCCTGTATTTAGGGTAAAGATCTTTTTCCACGGAATTTAGATCTTTGGAAAATATTTAACAATAAACCAAAAACTGAAATACAGTTAGTTTACTTGTCCTCAGCTGCCTTAAAACTGGCAGCAAAATTCTGTGGCGACTAAAGAAAGCTGGGACATCTTCCAAAAATAAAACCTCTTAAGCAATACTACTTTCTATTCCTAACTGAACGGTAAGTTTACAATAATTTTCATACAATATTGACATTCAAATTTATACTGCACAGTAAATGGATTAAAAATTCCTCATTTTCAATTTTACATTAGGTACACTACAGTACATATTAAACTTTCATCCATATTAAGATTTTCTTTGGACATGCCCCTTCTCTACAATAATTTGTAAACCTCAACCCTTAAGATGTCTAGGAAAGTAATTAACAAAATGTGTCAAAATCAGCGATATTGCCTCACAAGGGGTTACTAAAAAGACACTCTGCATGGAGGAAGCTGTGGCCTGAAGGTGTGCCTGAAAGCGACTTCGAAGGCTTCGAACCCACATCCGAACAGCCAGTGGAATAAGTTGTGTCCATTGGAAAGATATAGGTCTGGAGGTGGATGAAAGCAACTTTGATGATCTCAGAGAAAAAATTCTAAGAACTGTCGACCGAGGAGTTACAAGGAGCTACTGTACAAGCAGCGGCATACAGAGGCATTAAATTGAGTTAGCTCCTAAGTGGAGGAGACAAAGGCAGATGCCATCAATGAAGGATCTAAGAAAATTTTGACAATATGAGAAAGTTGAAGATTTCATAGAAAAGAGCCATCCTGAAAATGTTGCAACTGGTTGTACAACAGATATCTAGTTGTGTTTACATTTTTAAAACTTTCTGAGAGAGATCATGAAACAACCCACTAAATTAATTTATAAAGAAAAGGCCTTTAGTAGAAAGTGACAAAAAATAGAAAAAAAGTCAAAAGTGTGAGGCAACTGACCAACTTCCACAACTGGCCCTAGCTGGGTTTGCATAAAGAATCATGGATATTGTTTGATGGACCAAAAGGGTGCCATGTTAAGGACCTTTCATGCTGTCCATGCAAAAGAAATCTTTAGTAGTAATTCAGAAACTGGGCCAGGTGTCTCAGAACTAAGCCACTCTTCTTCCTGCTTTACAAAGCTGGGATGAATACTGAAGCAAGCTAAAGGCAGCCCATGACTGTAGAGATGTAGTGTCCAAATTAGAGACTAACATTAAATTTTTTGCAGAGATTCTTTTGATATGTTCAGAGTAGCTTTTCGTCTTTGCCCCCAACTATCTAGTTGTGCATATAGACAATGACCTGAACTTCAAGCTGTAGATTACTGCCTATTTAATGCTCTTGCAGCCATATTAAGGCTGAAAGGCATCACTTAGATCCTGCATGAACCCTTTAAGCCACACCATTCTATTACTAACAAATGTAATAAAAGTTAACAGAACATTTCAATTTATACTTAACTTTACAAAATATTAAAAGACAGTTTTTTTTTCATTATTACGTTAGATACACTACTGTATGTACTGACCTGCTTCATCATATTAACACTAGCTTTGACCTTGACCCATCTCTCTAATAAATCTTGAAGCTCGGCATGTAGAGATTTCGCTACCTTGCACAGCACCAAATGTGGTCTCCAGTGTCTTCCTAAAGTTTTAAGTAACAGCTTGGAAGTTATCAAAACCTCCATCTGACTGGTTTGAAAGGCGTAGGTATGAGGGCTTGACTGACACGGTACTGTGGTTCCTCAAAATAGTGCACTGCTACGCCTTTGCGGTGCTGTCCTCGACGCATATTAATAAGGCATTCTCCACAAGATTCTTAGCTATGTCATTGTTTACATATGCATCCAAAACCAAGTAGCTGGAATTGCCACAAAACCAAGGTGAACCTGGAGAGAAAGGACTACCTATGGAACTAACATAGTTATGTAGTTTATACTACAGAAAGGAAAATACATTAAAAAAAATTTTAGCAATGTACAGTAGTTTTAAGACCTTTGGAAAATATTTCTGCAGTAAAGCATAAAATGACATACCATTAGTCTACTTGTCCTCGGCCTTAAAACTGGCAGGTTAACTCTTTTGGGCAACAAAGTATGCTGGGATATTTTCCATAACAAACCTTTTAAGTAATAACACATTTCCTTCCATTACTAACCGACTAGTAAAAGATATTTACAGTAACTTGCTTACAATATTGACATTCAAATTTATACTTCACTTATCAAAACTCACTTATTTTTAGTATTACATATATTAATCATATGTACTAACCTGTTTCATCCATATTAAAACTTGCTCTCGCCTAAGCCTTCTCCACAACCTCTTGAACTTGAACCTTCACTAGTTCTGGAAAGAGCACTAAAATATATTGATAGGACCGAAAATCAACATTGCCTGGCTAGGGTTACTAAAATGACCTCTATTTCTCCATGAAGTTGTGGCCTGAAGGTACGCCTGAAAGGGACTTTGAAGGCTTCAACCCTGAATCCGAAGACCCAGTGGAGGAAGACTGTGTCCATTGGAAAGACTAGAGATCTGGAGGTGGGTGAAAGAGTGACGAGCTCATCGAGGAACAATCCGAAGAACTATAGACCGAGGAGTTAATGCTACGAGCGGCGGCATATTGAGGCATTAAGATAAGTTAGCTCCAAGGAAGAGAAGACTAAGGCGGATGCCATCACTACACAAGGAATCTAGGAAATTTTGGCAATGCGAGAGAAGGTTGCAGATTTCATAGTAAGGAGCCATTCTAAATATATTGCAACGGCACGAGCAACAGAACTATTTAGTAATGTGTAGTTTTTAAAACATTCTGAAAGGGATAATGGAACAAACCACCTTGAAAATATTTATATCAAGCTTTTGGTAGAATGTTACAAAAATTTAGATAAGCAAAGAAAAAATAAATACCAAAAAAGGAAAAAAATTATGAGGCAGCATTTAAGTTTAGTGTTACATATGCAATGTTAAGTAGCAATACAAAAAAATAAAGCACTTGATCCTCCTTCGTCAATCTCCTCTACCTTTACAATCAGGCAGAAACTTCGTTGGCTCAAGTCGTCTCATCTCCAATGTAAGTACACTATATAAAACTTTTTTTAAAGATTTACATAGTCTAAATATATTCATATACAATATTTATTTAGAAATTTATTTTCCTCATCTAATATGAAACACAAGAATATGGGTTGTCATTTTGAGCGTTGAACAGATAAGGGGAATTTTAAGTATTCTTAAAATTCTTTAAGTATACGAGCTCACCCCAGTAAATAAACACAAAGTCAAGGTACCATTGTAATCTGAATTAACAAGATTTCAAGCAGAGGACCCAAGTCTCCTCAATGTCAGGAATAACGCCTTCGATTCAAACGTATGTGAATTGAAGTAAACTGATGAGACCATTTCTAAATCATGGGTATCATAAGAATGACCTCCAAAACTGGACCTGGCAGAGTTTGTATTAATCAGATTGTTGGAGGGACCAACAGGGCCATCATGTTAAGGGCCTTTCGTGCTGTCCATGCAATAAAATACTTCAGGTGTCTATTCATAAACTGGGCCCGATGCCTCAACTCATCTCCGGGTTTTATAAAGCTGAATATATAAGCAAACTGAATGTCCAAAACATTCTCCAGTTACAGTCTGGAGGGGAAGAGTCCTAAGAAGAGATTAACATTAAATTCTTTGCCAAGATTAAATAGTACGCTTAAAGAGTAGCTTTTTGTCTGTGCCTTATTATCCAGTTGCACCAAAAGGCAATAACGAACTTCTTGCAAACGAACGAGTAGGTTACTCACTTTGCTAGTTTTAAGAATGCTCTTGGAGCAAAATTGAGGCCAAAGGGCATCCCTGTGAACATGTAAGAATTCTTCAAGCCAATACCATCGCTAATGTAAGAAGCAGGGAGCAAAACGTCATGTCATCAAGCAATAATACATTATATCATTAACACCAGTAATGAAAGTTATCAGTACATTCAAATTTATTTTTCACATTAAATTGTTAAAAATATAAATTATTTTCTATAGTTCGTTACGTACACAACTGTATGTACTAACCTTTTACATCTATATTAACACTGGCTCTGACCTTCACCCTTCTCAGCAAGACCTCTTGAAGCTCAGCAAAGGGAGATTTTGCTACCTTGTACACGACCAAATGTAGTCGCACCTGTCCTCGTTTGTAACCAGATAACAGCCTAAGAGGGTATAAAACCCTCCCTCGCTCACTGGCTCCAAAGGTGTACGTGGAATAGATATGGCTTCTTGACCAGCATGCTGCTGAGGTTCCTCAAAATGGTGCACTGCTACGCCTTTGCGGTGCTGTCCTTAACGCATATTAATAAGGCATTCCTCCGTATGATTCATAGCTATGTCACTGTTTACATATGCATCCAAAACCAAGCAGCTGGAATTGCCACAAAGCCAAGGTGAACCTGCAGAGAAAGGACTACCTATGGAACTAACAATACACAGTATGTAGTTTATACTACAGAAAGGAAATATGAAAAAATGTTTAGTACTGTACAGTAGTTTCAAGACCTTAGGAAAATATTCTGCAGTACAGCATAAAACGACACCATTAGTCTACATGTCCTCTACCTTAAAACTGGCAGCATAACTCTTGGGCAACAAAGTATGCAGGTATATTTTCCAAAACAAACCTTTTAAGTAATAACACATTACCTTCCATTACTAACTGACTAGTAAAAGATATTTACAGTAACTTACTTACAATATTGACATTCAAATTTATACTTATTAAAAAGGGATTTTGACGAAGGAAAAATCTATTTCTGGGAGAGACCTGTGCCGCCCAGTGAAATGCTCCTTTAGCATAATTTCTAAGGTATATAACTGCTATGAATTTACCAGAGAAAAAACTTGCATAGGAATGCCAGGTTGAACCCAGCTCGCTCACCTATTTAAGGTGTCGGTATAATACTGGGGCGTGATAAATCACAACCAGAGGTCTTGCACCATTTAGATATCTCCTCTTCAATACCCCCGTTACAGCGAGGTGCCGTTCAACACCCACCACAGAACGCTACTACCACCAACTCAACCCACGCCAGTTACGTCACTCCTTTCATAGCATCGTAGCTATTCGCGGCTGTGTTTTTTCGTTGCTGTTTTCTCGGTGGGTTTTTTCCGCTTTTGTGCAAGATGTCGGATTCCCATGTCTCCCCATTCAAGTTAAGTACCAGATCTATGAGTTTTGAGCTTTTGGAGTTAGCATTGCCCTTATTTTTATTTGCATTAAAGTTTTAGTTTTTTCTATCAATCAAATGTACTAACCTGTTTCATCCATATTAAAACTTGCTCTGGCCTTAAGCCTTCTCCACAACCTCTTGAACTTGAACCTTCACCAGTTCTGGAAGGAGCACTTAAATATCGTGATAGGCCTTAAAATCAACATTGCCTGGCTGGAGTTACTAAAATGACCTCTGTGGCCTGAAGGTACACCTGAAAGGGACTTTGAAGGCTTCAACCCTGAATCCAAAGACCCAGTGGAGGAAGACTGTGTCCATTGGAAAGACTATGTCTAGAGGTGGATGAAAGAGCGACGAGCTCATCGAGGAACAATACGAAGAACTATAGACCGAGGAGTTAATGCTACGAGCAGCGGCATACAGAGGCATTAATTGAAGATAGCTCCAAGGAAGAGGAGAATAAGGCGGATGCCATCAATACGAAAGGAATCCAGGAAATTTTGGCAATGTGAGAGAAGGTTGCAGATTTCGTAGTAAGGAGCCATTCTAAATATATTGCAACTGGTCGAGCAACGTAACTATTTAGTAATGTTTAGTTTTTTTTAAACATTCTGAAAGGGATAATTAAACTCCTTGAATAAATTCATATCAGGCCTTCAGTAGAAAGTGGCAAAAATTAAGATAAGCAAAGAAAAATTGAAATAAGAAAATACAAATAAAAACTATAGAGGAAACATTCAAGTTTAATGGTACATAGGTAGCATTAAGTAGCGATAGCAAAAAACAAGCTTTGATCCTCCTTCGTCAATCTCTAACTTTCCCATTTGCTAGAATATTTTTTGGCTATAGTCGTCTCATCTCCAACATAAGTAAACTGTATAAAAGCCTTTTATAGCTTTACATATTCTAAATTTATTTATATAAAATATTTATCTAGAAATTTATTTTTCTTACCTAATATGAAAAAAAACTTAGGGTGTCATTCTTAGTGTTGGAACTGATTAAGTAAATTTTAAGTATTCCTAATGGGGAAAATTTATTCGATATACGAGCAATTTGAGCCAAGAGTTCACCCCTGTAACAAATTAAAACTAAGTCAAGGTACCACTGTAATCTGAAATTCATAGATTTCAAGCAGAGGACGAGTCTCCTCAATGTCAGGAATGCCGCCTTCGATTTGAAGATCTGCGAATTTCTGGGAGCTGATGGGACTTGCTAAATCATAGGTCTCATCTGAATGACTTCCGCAACTGGAACTGGCCGAGTTTGTATGAAGAATCATGGATATCGCTTGAGGGACCAAAAGGGCCGCCATGTTCGGGGCCTTTCCTGCTGTCCATGCACTAAGTTTCGGAAATTGAGCCTGGTGTCCCAAGACTCCTCTGCCGGTTTTAAAAAATGGGATGAATATTGAAGCTAAGTGAATAAACCCAAGACATTCTCCAATTACTGTGAAGGGAAGAGTCCTAAGAAGAGATAAACTCTTTGCTGAGATTCCATTGGTATGCTTAGGAGTAGCTTTGTCTTTGCCCCAACTATTAAGTTGTGCAAACAGGCAACGACCTGAACTACTTACAAACGAAGGAGTAAATTACAGTACTCCCTTTGCTAGTTTTGTAAATGCTCTGAGAGCATTATTGAGGACTAAATGCATAACTTCGAACCTGTATGAACCCTTCCCAAGCCAATACCATTGCTAATGTAGAAGGCGGGGAGCAATACGGACATGTCGTAAAACAAAAATTTAACATTACATTCTAATTTATGCTTCACATTTACAAAATATTAAAAATATCCCATTTTAAATATCACATTTGAAACACCACTTTATGTACTAACCTGTTTCATCCATATTAATACTTGCTCTAACCAGAACTCTTCTCTGCAATCTCTTGAAGACAAGCAAGGGAAGATTTTGCTACCTTGTACAGCACCATATGTGGTCTCCCTAAAGTTCTTCACAGCTTATATCAAACCCTCCATCGCTGACTGGCTTGAAAGGCATAGGTGGCGTAGATATGGGGGCTAGACCGGTGGGCTGCTATGGTTCCTAAAAATAGAGCAATTTTGCGGTACTGTCCTCAATGCACATTAATGCATCCTCCGTATGATTCATAGTTATGTCACTGTTTACATGTCATCCAAAAACAAGCAACAGGTTATTAGGTTGGATAAAACCATGCTGGGATGACCACAATATCAAAGGGAACCTGGGGAAAAAGGACTACCTGTATCTTATGACCATTACAATGGAACTAACATAGTATGTAGTCAATACTACAAAGGAAATATATTTAAAGATGTTTAGTACTATAGTTTAAGATCTTTGGAAAATATTCTACAGTAAACCATAAACTACTTGTCCTCGACTGCCTTAAAACTGGCTGCACAATTCATGGGCAACAAAGTATACTGGGACATCCTCCAAAACAAACCTGTTTAAGTAATAATACATTACATTCCATTACTTACTGAACAGAGAGATTTAAGTACAGTAAGTCGCTCACAATATTGAGATTCAAATTTATACCTCTTTCAAAATCTTAAATACTACTTATTTTCAATGTTATATATATAAGGTACACTATCACTAGCCTGTTTTATCCATATTAAGACATGCTCTGGCCTTAAGCCCTCTCCACAACCTCTTGATCGACTGGGAGTTCTGGAAAGAGCACTTTAATATCCTGATAGGCCTCAAAATTAACACTGCCTGGCTGGGATTACTAAAAGGAAATTTATTTCTCCATGGAGGAAGCTTTGGCCTGAAAGGGACTTTGAAGGCTTCAATCCTGAACCAAAACACCCAGGAGGAAAAGTGTGTGTTGGACAGACTATAAGGTACACTATCATATACACTAGCCTGTTTTATCCATATTAAGACATGCTCTGGCCTTAAGCCCTCTCCACAACCTCTTGATCGACTGGGAGTTCTGGAAAGAGCACTTTAATATCCTGATAGGCCTCAAAATTAACATAGCCTGGCTGGGGTTACTAAAAGGAAATTTATTACTCCATGGAGGAAGCTGTGGCCTGAAAGGGACTTTGAAGGCTTCAATCCTGAACCAGAATGCCCAGGAGGAGGAAAAGTGTGTGTGTTGGACAGACTATAAGTCTGGAGGTGGATGAAAGAGTGACGTATTCACTGAGGAATAATCCAAAGAACTGTCAACTGAGGAGCAGCATACGGAGAAAGTGAAGTTAGCTCCAAGGAAGAGGAGACTCGGTCAGATGCCATGAATAGAAAAGTGATCAAGGAAATTTTGGCAATGTGGGAGAAGGTTGCAGATTTCGTAGAACGGAGCCATCCTGAATACTGTATATTACAACTGGTTGAACAGAACTATTTAGTTTTGAGTTTAGTTTTCTAAACATTTTTCAAGCAATAATGAATCAAACCTTGAATAAATCTATATCAGGCCTTTAGTAGAAAGTGATAAATTATACAAGCAAAGAAAAATTAAGAAAAAGAAACAAAAAATCTACAGAGGCAACATTCAAGTCTAATGGTACATACGTAGCGTTAAATAGCGATGCAAAAAACAAGCCTTTGTATCTTCCTTCATCAAACTCTTCTAACTTTCCCGTTTGCTAGAATCTTTGTTGGCTCAAGTCATCTAATCTCCAACATAAGTAAACTGTTTAAAAAACCTTTTAAAGCTTTAGAGTCAAATATATTTATATACAATATTTATTATTTAGAACTGTATTTTCCTTATCCAATAATATGAACCAAAAATACGCGGTGTCATTTGTAGTGTTGGAACAGATTAAGGGAATTCGAGTATTCTTAATGGGGAAAATTAATTTGATATACGAGCAAATCGAGATACCAGCACACCCATGTCACTTATTAAAACTCTTGTCAGGGTACCACTGTAATCTGAAATTTTCAAGATTTCAAGCAGAGGATGCAAATCTCCTCAATGTCAGGAATGCCGCCTTCAATTCAAACATTGTTGGTAACTGATGGGACCATTTCAAACTCTTATATCTCGTCTGAATGAGTTCCACAACTGGACCTGTCAGTTTGTAGGAAGAATCGTGGATATCAGAGGGACCAAAAAGGGCGCCATGTTCTGGGCCTTTCGTGCTGTTGATGTAATAAAACTTGTTGTAATTTGGAAAATGGGCCCTGTGCCCGGTGTCTCAAAACTTTTCCCAGTTTTACAAAACTGGGATGGATATTGAAGCAAACTGGAGGAGTACCAAGACATACTCCAGTTACTGAGGAGAAGAGGAGTATCCTAAGAAGAGATTAACAATTTTTTGCCAAGATTAATTGGTACAGTATTCTTACGAATAGCTTTTCATCTGTGGCCCAACTACCAGTCATGCAAACAGGCAATAACCTGAACTTCTTGTAAACGAAGGAGTAGATACTCGCTTTGCTAGTTTTGTGAATGCTCTTGGAGCAAAACTGAGGCTAGAGGCCATCACTATAAACCAGCATGAATCCTTCCCAAGCCGATACCATCACTCATGTAGGAAGCAGGGAGCAATAAGGACATGTTTTTAAGTAATACATTATATCCCATTACTAACACCTGTAATAAAAGTTGACAGTACATTCAAATTTATTTTTCACAATGAAACATTAAAATCACTTACTTTCCATACTTCATTAGGTACACAACTGTATGTTTTAACCTTATTCATCTATATTAACACTTGCTCTGACCTTCACCATTCACAGCAAGATCTCTTGAAGCTCAGCATAGAGATTTTTTTACCTTGTACACCATATGTGGTCTCACCTGTCCTAAAGTTTGTCACCAGGTAACAGCTTAAGAAGTTATAAAACCCTCCCTCGCTCACTGGCTTGAAAGGCGTTTGTAGCATAGATAAGGTTTCTTAACTGGCACGCTCCTGTGGTTCCATGAAAGTGCAGTGCTACGCCTTTGCGGTGATGTCCTCAACACACATTAATAAGGAATCCTCTATGATTCATAGCTATGTCATTGTTTACATGTGCATCCAAAAACAAGCAGCCTTCCCTACACTTATGTACCTACAATTTGCTCCTATGTCATCTCATTCTTCTGGCATTTAGGGGTAGGCTGGGATAAGTTTTCTTGGGGGCCATGTCGCAAATACTGGTTATGGTAAGTTGGGATAAGTTTTCTTGGGGACCCTGTCACAAATACTGGTACCTTATGTACAGAACACACAACAAGACATGTTTGTTAGTGGATACAACAACATAGAAGGGGTGGTGCAAAATATCTTATAGCAGGTTAAAGTTTAAAAGTTTAAAATAAAGTGTTGGGATATGCATCAATCATGACAAAAGCCAAGAAAAAACACTTGAAGCTAAATCTATAACCAAAATGATTCAGCTGGTAGCTGTACAGAATATTTCCAATCTGCAAAACCTAGTAAACAATTTTACCAGAACAATTAAAGCCAAAATGTTTAATTTTTTATTTTCATACATAAACAAACCAGTTCTTTAAAAGTACGATTTCAGTGCCGCCGTAAACGCTATCAAAACTTAATGAGGCGGTAGTAGTAAAAGGAAAGCTGGTGTAACCCCAGGCCCCCTTAGTCTACCGAGTTCCCACTGACCTTAGACCTATAACTGCTTAAACCTGGAACTAGGCATGCGAGAAGAAAACCTATCTCCTTCAATATTCTTATCCTGTAGAGGGAAAATTCCCTATTTCCAAATTGACTGGTTTACTTCCCCAAAAATTAAGCACTGGTTCTGTAGTAATGTGTGAGGTCTCTTGTCAACCTTCCAAACCAGAGTGTGAGGATGTGGTAGGTATTAGTTTAGGTCACTACAAAGGAGCTGGTTGACTATTAGAACCTATACCCATAGCGGGTTTGCATACATTTTGACCATCCTCACTCTCATCCTCACTCTCGTCTGGGAAGACAGAGATTTTTAAACAAAGCTTATCTTTTCAAATAAAGTGACTAGATCAAGCGGCTTATCTGCATCTAGCATCCGACCCATCAACTAAGAGCAGCCGCAGCACCCCAAAGAAAGGGAAAAGAATATTGCCTCTCATTCCTGACTTACAATATCCCTACACTAGATGTTTATCTCACTTTAGAGCCAGGTTCACTACACCGTCTGTAGAACCACCAAGGATAAAGGAGTCCCACCTGTGGGTAATTCCTGTAGTTAGTGGGCAACAAAGGTTGTCTGCTCTGATCCACTGGTAACTTCCCGAGGGTTAGGATAGATCCAATACCCTCCTTCATGCCCTTTAATCTTTCGTGTCATCGCTTGCAGGAAAAGCATGTCAGATTATTCAACATAACTAGAAAAGGTGTTCTTGGATCTCTCTTCATTACTTCCGCCACCAGAAGGGAATAATATTGTCTTCCCAAAATTAGGAAAGTCATCAACACTTCCTCCTTGCTTCTTGTAGAGAAGAGAAGGACGACAACTCGAAGTCGTGAATGGCTGGGCTTTGGATCCCGGAAACCAATTCCTAAACCAGGCTAAGGAGAACTTTCTATCCTTAAGAATGAACTCTACTGGAAAATTATTATTTGCCTACTTTCTTTGTAGAGGCTTAACTATTAGGAGGCCAGTCTTTAGGGTTGAAGCCACATCTGCCACATACTTCATAGAAACATTGTTTTTTTTTGAAGCGATGCAAAAAGAACTTTTTTATTTTAACTGTAATTTAGTTAACGTTTTTTCAGTCGAAGTGAACCGAATTGTAGATGGCATAATAGATGAGGCTATAAAAAAGAAATTAGACATAACTCAATACTTACAACAAATATAACTAGCGTAAAGTACTAACATTTATATTTTAAGTGAATATTCATTAATATATATTCCCTCTCCCTCTCTCTCTCTCTCACCATAGGCTCGAATAGGTCCACATGAGGACTGATTGCAAGGACGATAAGACTGCTCTAAGTTGTTCTCAATTCGAGTACTGTATTCCAACATAGAGGAAGTTCAGAGCCCTTGTCTGAAAACTAAAAGGGATGAACCTGGGGGAAGGTGACATGCTGTTACCCATCAGTTATTCTTTTATAAATTAGAAAATTTAACTTTCAAATAAAACTGAATAAATCCATAGATGATTGCAAATACAGATTTATTTTTATCGTTTATATAGGAAATATTTATTCTAATGTTACTATTCTTAAAATATTTTATTTTTCCTTGTTTCCTTTCCTCACTGAGCTATTTTCCCTGTTGGGGCCCCTGGGCTTATAGCATCCTGCTTTTCCAACTAGGGTTGAAGCTTGGCATTTAATAATAATAATAATATTAAAATAACTATCAATAATGTACTATATGAATGATAGGCAGTTTTCCAAGTAACCGTTTTAGGAAAAACACACAAAAAAAACTGTTGAACTAGGTTTAATCTATTTTAGAATGGCCAAATTAAGTATTCTTAAGTTCTATAAACTAATTATGCACTAAGCACATTTCTGATATATAGTACAGCACTGAGACTAATAAAAAGGAAACTTCTACAAATATAGGGTAAAGAATGTTACCATTTTATAAAACATTCCCCACTTATGTATTCTAAAAAGCTTGCTTCCTAAACTGGCACCCGAATCCTACAGGACAACTTGAAAAACCCGGATGCCTATACATTATATTCAAACTAATTAGTATTCACTGAAGTCAACTATAAGTTAATAATACCTCCTAAATTCTTTTAACCAGAAAACTGGTTCACACTTCCTTCAGTCTTTTGAAAATCGCATAACGACCTCATTGATTAATCACTTAAACTTAAGTTTGTATAAAAAGTTGCTCAAACTTTTTTCAAAGCAGTAAGCTCCTTCAATTTTGTAAATGCCGTGACTTGAGCAACCTAAGTTTACCTTTTGGTAATTTCCAAAAGCCGTATATTTTGTGATCTGCTAGGTTATAGATTTAACCAAAGGCTCTTTCCACAGCTAATTACACCATCTAAATAAAAGGGCGGCAGAAAAACTTAAAAAATATCTGTTAACCGAGGCATGCGAGGAAATAAATTTGTTACGAGTTACGTATTTCTGCAGCAATAGTTACACTGTATTCGACAAAGAAAATTGGTAATTACACTCTTTGTAAATAAAAGGGCGGCAGAAAAACTTGAAAAATATCTTTGTTAACCGAGGCATGCAAGGAAATAAATTTGTTTGTTACGAGTTATGTATTTCTGCAGCAATAGTTACACAGTATTCGACACGAAGAAAATTGTTGAAAAAACAAAATGGTACATAATCTAAAAAAAGTTATTCTTTCAAGATTTAAAAAATCTATATAACTAATATGGTCTGTTTGTGATGCAATCATTTATATAAAATATTTAAAAATAAATTTCCCTTACTGAGGAAAAGAACTATTTGGCAGAATAGCATATGACAATGCCATCAAGGTTTATATTACTATGACAAAGTGATCGCATGGAGCACTGCCAATAAAGAAAATGTAAACTAGCGAATGAAAATCTGACTTAAATGGATTATGTAACTAGAATACACTATCATACAAATTCTGTAAAAACAGGTAATTGGTTAAGTATAGTTTCTTGCCAACTTTTCTGGTAACAGCCTTTTGCTATTTTTGTACGCAACGCGGTATAACATCAGCCACTAGAGCTGTGAATGATCTCATTTGCAATTTAGTAATTTTTATAGTCGAAGGTTAAAGTTTATATAAGTAATTTAGGACAACTAAGCAATAGCCAAATTTATCAGAATTTCAAGCATCAATGCAGATATAAAATTATCCATCAGTCTCCATAAGCATTTCCGGGTGTCGATATCTCAAACTGGATTATTTCATGTCGCTAAACACTTGCGCCGCTCCAGTTATATCAATAAATTAACTTGACACTTTTCAGTTTTAATTAAAGATAAATACTCACTCCCACTCTTCCAATATTAG
This sequence comes from Palaemon carinicauda, assembly GCF_036898095.1. NCBI lineage: Eukaryota > Metazoa > Arthropoda > Malacostraca > Decapoda > Palaemonidae > Palaemon > Palaemon carinicauda. The sequence goes on from NC_090727.1 coordinate 153,810,318, forward strand.
CTATAAGCCTATCTCTAAGCTTTATAAACTTTCCATAATATATTTTGAACCATGGAGAACTCGAAAAGCAAACAATCACAAGGGAGAAAGGGGTTACACTTTCAACAGCAAGATATATCACACAAAGTAATGACCGAGAATTTTCAATGCATGTACAGCCATGAGTTGCAATTATCTTGTAAATAGGCAAAATTGGGTCGTTCAAATGAGACAAACAGCCATCACAAAGGGATGAGCAGTGAAGAACTACAGCCCAATAAGTGGACCAGCTATCAGCAGTAAAAATTCATTTAAAACAGACATCAATAACGAAGGTGAATCAAAAAGTAACTTATTGACACTAAATTAATATTTGGCTGTTCTCAAAAGCCATAGTTTCAGGGGAAGACCCAGACAAATCTGAGGAACTAAGTTTAATGCTAGGGCATTTACTAATAAATTATTTAAAACTAAAATATGGTAGCACATAGCACAAGTTTCCAAGATTTTGGTATTGTACTCAAAAGACAATTCACAGAGCCATGTCACATACATTTTATAAAATACACTTTCTAGTTATCCCAATTCTAAAAACTTTAAATTCATATTGTATTCTCACTACAGTAATCGCATTTTGCCCCAAAATTGCATGTAAATGTCAAGCATATCACCAATCTTCCAATTTTTTGGCAGGCAGATATAGTTTTCTGGTTATGGGGCAGCAATGCCCTTTTAGTTCAAAACTATGATACATAGTATATCATCAAAACATCAAAATAATATCCAAAGCACAATGATGAGGTGTAATCGGTGAGAAAAACCTCCAAAATAAGGTTTGAAACAAAAAACAATCAGTATGGAAGACCAATTGCAATACGTTAAGAACGAGCGAAGGCAATAGCAAGCCAGCAAGGAAGCCGCAAGCGGTCCGACAAGAGGAAAAAATAAAACCTCGAATAAAATTAAAATTAAAGGCAATGCTACTCCCAAAAGCTCAAAACTCAGATTTGGTACTTAACTTAGATATGGGGACCAGGGAATCCGCCATCGGCAAAAAGAAATAAGATATGAACGAAAAAACCAAAGAGAAAAATATACAACAGTTCATAGAAGATGTGCTATAAAGGAGTGATGTCACTGGCGTGGGTTAGGTTAGTGGTAGTAGTGTTGATCGGCACCTCGCTGTGGCGGGGATTTTGAAGAGGAGATATCTAAATAGTGCGAGACCTCTGGTTGTGAATTATCACGCCCCAGTATATAATACCGACACCTTATATACAGTAGGTGACCGAGCTGGGTTCAACCTGGCATTCCTATGCAATTTTTCTCTGGTAATATATAGCAGTTATATTCCTTAGAAATGGTGCTTTAGGAGCATTTCACTGGGCGGCACAGCTCGGAGCCCAGAAATAGATTTTTCCTTCGTCAAAATCCCTTTTCTGGTTATGGGGCAGCAATGCCCTTTTAGTAACTTTCAACTGTTGAATATTTCAAATTTAGAAATGCTCATAACCAGCAAATTTCAAAATACTGTCTGCAACCGACAGTTACTTTGCACGGCTTAAGTGTTCTAAAAATCACTTGATTTTTAGCTGTCTCCATTTAAATGAGAGAATAAGCTAATACAATAAGGCTTTACCAGTAGACCAGTAGCATAGTGAAACATTCGCTGTCTTGGTAGTGTGATTTAAAATTGTATACTGGGGAGGTTACTGCTGTGGTGCAGGGGGCTTCAACTTACAAGGGCGACATTCTGACGTCTCTTCAAATGATGCTGGAGTGAAAACAGATTAACCATCAATTTACCAATCTTAAAAAAATAGGTATTAACCCAGACATCATAATGAATTAGAGAAAACTATACACGAGAAAACCACTAACCATTTTGCCAAGTCCTACACAGTATCACGTCAAGCGTGCTGCAATTCTTGAAGTGAAGTCTCTTGCATACATATTTCTTGGTGTTCTCTCTTGCGTACATATTTCTTGGTGTTCTCTCTTGCGTACATATTTCTTGGAGTTCTCTCCTGCGTACATATTTCTTGGAGTTCTCTCCTGCGTACATATTTCTTGGAGTTCTCTCCTGCGTACATATTTCTTGGAGTTCTCTCCTGCGTACATATTTCTTGGAGTTCTCTCCTGCGTACATATTTCTTGGAGTTCTCTCCTGCGTACATATTTCTTGGAGTTCTCTCCTGCGTACATATTTCTTGGAGTTCTCTCCTGCGTACATATTTCTTGGTGTTCTCTCCTGCGTACATATTTCTTGGAGTTCTCTCCTGCGTACATATTTCTTGGTGTTCTCTCCTGCGTACATATTTCTTGGAGTTCTCTCCTGCGTACATATTTCTTGGTGTTCTCTCCTGCGTACATATTTCTTGGAGTTCTCTCCTGCGTACATATTTCTTGGTGTTCTTTCTTGCGTACATATTTCTTGGTGTTCTTTCTTGCGTACATATTTCTTGGAGTTCTCTCTTGCGTACATATTTCTTGGTGTTCTTTCTTGCGTACATATTTCTTGGAGTTCTCTCCTGCGTACATATTTCTTGGTGTTCTCTCCTGCGTACATATTTCTTGGTGTTCTCTCCTGCGTACATATTTCTTGGTGTTCTCTCCTGCGTACATATTTCTTGGAGTTCTTTCTTGCGTACATATTTCTTGGTGTTCTCTCCTGCGTACATATTTCTTGGCGTTCTCTCCTGCGTACATATTTCTTGGTGTTCTCTCCTGCGTACATATTTCTTGGCGTTCTCTCCTGCGTACATATTTCTTGGAGTTCTCTCCTGCGTACATATTTCTTGGCGTTCTCTCCTGCGTACATATTTCTTGGAGTTCTCTCCTGCGTACATATTTCTTGGCGTTCTCTCCTGCGTACATATTTCTTGGAGTTCTCTCCTGCGTACATATTTCTTGGCGTTCTCTCCTGCGTACATATTTCTTGGAGTTCTCTCCTGCGTACATATTTCTTGGCGTTCTCTCCTGCGTACATATTTCTTGGAGTTCTCTCCTGCGTACATATTTCTTGGCGTTCTCTCCTGCGTACATATTTCTTGGAGTTCTCTCCTGCGTACATATTTCTTGGCGTTCTCTCCTGCGTACATATTTCTTGGAGTTCTCTCCTGCGTACATATTTCTTGGCGTTCTCTCCTGCGTACATATTTCTTGGAGTTCTCTCCTGCGTACATATTTCTTGGAGTTCTCTCCTGCGTACATATTTCTTGGAGTTCTCTCCTGCGTACATATTTCTTGGAGTTCTCTCCTGCGTACATATTTCTTGGAGTTCTCTCCTGCGTACATATTTCTTGGAGTTCTCTCCTGCGTACATATTTCTTGGTGTTCTCTCCTGCGTACATATTTCTTGGAGTTCTCTCCTGCGTACATATTTCTTGGAGTTCTCTCCTGCGTACATATTTCTTGGCGTTCTCTCCTGCGTACATATTTCTTGGCGTTCTCTCCTGCGTACATATTTGTTGGCGTTCTCTCTAGCGTACATATTTGTTGGCGTTCTCTCTAGCGTACATATTTGTTGGCGTTCTCTCCTGCGTACATATTTGTTGGCGTTCTCTCTAGCGTACATATTTCTTGGTGTTCTCTCTTGCGTACATATATACCCTGGGAAGTAAAATCAATGCACAGTTATATAAATAAAATACAAAAATTCAGGGGAAAACAAATAATTGTGTTACAAATTACAAAAGTATGGTACGTACTCATCACATATGTACAGTGCATAACTGGGAGTACAATTAAGTACCTTGTACCCAGATATGCACACTATTTGCATTAAAAATTGCAGTAATACTGTAGTACTGTACAGGCCAAAAAATGTTAGCAGTTTTTACTGTATCAAATTTGTACATATACTTTACTAAAATTCAACTATACTGTACTCAAAACAGTACAGTAATTTACTATATATTTTGCTTTACAACTGTAGTATAATTCAACTGTACAAAAGGAAAATTTAGAAATATAACTTGCCGTTCTGCAAGGGGAGGAGGATCGTCAACATGATCACCCGAGCTCCATCGTGGTTTCTGGAAGGGAGGTTACCAGAAGGGGAGGATTCAGGATCAGGAGCTTCAGTGGCTAGAGGTGGGTGGTGGTGAAGGATGAGGCTCAGGCTTGGCGGGTGTCAGTGGTGGCAGTGATGAGGCTCAGGCTTGGCGGGTGTCAGTGGTGGCAGTGATGAGGCTCAGGCTTGGCGGGTGTCAGTGGTGGCAGTGATGAGGCTCAGGCTTGGCGGGTGTCAGTGGTGGCAGTGATGAGGCTCAGGCTTGGCGGGTGTCAGTGGTGGCAGTGATGAGGCTCAGGCTTGGCGGGTGTCAGTGGTGGCAGTGATGAGGCTCAGGCTTGGCGGGTGTCAGTGGTGGCAGTGATGAGGCTCAGGCTTGGCGGGTGTCAGTGGTGGCAGTGATGAGGCTCAGGCTTGGCGGGTGTCAGTGGTGGCAGTGATGAGGCTCAGGCTTGGCGGGTGTCAGTGGTGGCAGTGATGAGGCTCAGGCTTGGCGGGTGTCAGTGGTGGCAGTGATGAGGCTCAGGCTTGGCGGGTGTCAGTGGTGGCAGTGATGAGGCTCAGGCTTGGCGGGTGTCAGTGGTGGCAGTGATGAGGCTCAGGCTTGGCGGGTGTCAGTGGTGGCAGTGATGAGGCTCAGGCTTGGCGGGTGTCAGTGGTGGCAGTGATGAGGCTCAGGCTTGGCGGGTGTCAGTGGTGGCAGTGATGAGGCTCAGGCTTGGCGGGTGTCAGTGGTGGCAGTGATGAGGCTCAGGCTTGGTGGGTGTTAGTGGTGGCAGTGATGAGGCTCAGGCTTGGTGGGTGTTAGTGGTGGCAGTGATGAGGCTCAGGCTTGGTGGGTGTTAGTGGTGGCAGTGATGAGGCTCAGGCTTGGTGGGTGTTAGTGGTGGCAGTGATGAGGCTCAGGCTTGGTGGGTGTTAGTGGTGGTAGTGGCAGTTTCTCACGCCAGGAAAAACATTGTTATGGGCAGCAGCTTCGCAGACTACACCTCTTCCAAGATGGGTTAACACCCAGCTAAAGTCTCTTCCAAGGAACGAATTAACTGAAGTGCACCTACCAATGAATGATCCATGGTATACATCTTTCGCTTCAACTCTTCCACCAACCCTGACTTCTCAGCCAACTTGGTGCGTGATGCCTTCATCCTTCTTGTCAGGTTCATGGCCTTCAACTTCCACGCTAGCGAAATCACACACGAAGTCATAGTGTATGATACTGCTGTCGAAACATAAAAGACATAGGAACGGCAATGCTTAGATGCACAATGGGACAGTATAGTAAATGCTGACCCATAGGAGAGCAGGATCTCATGGTGGTAACTAACTTCCGAGTAGGGAGATAATCATTGGGAACGTGGGAGGATGGTAGCGAGTTTACAGGCTGGTGGCACGCAAATTTTAAAATCCCTCTCGGACATAGTCAGGCTCTTGCACCGTGCCTCCTTTCATTTACATTCATCGTGATAAAAACAGTACATGTAATCAAAACCAAGTAATAGAATTGAAAGTCTAATTACTTTAGCTTTTGTTTGCCTGGACTTTCGGACAAACATTTTCCGTCGTATTTTCTGTTGTCATTTGTTGAAGCGGTCATTGTATTAAAAATACCTCCTTACTTGAGCTAATGATTTACTGTACTAGTTTTCACTCGCAATTAAAAATTCTTTAAGTGTTTCGATGTTCTGGCAGGCGAAATATTTTTTGCTACGCACATTAGCCCTATTGGGTAGCATTTCATTGTTAATTATAAATTATATAAACTTAAAGGGGTGAATACACACTTGACTTATAGCTACATTATCTCATTTCTGTTCGAACATGAACTTTGATTCCATTTGCCATTATCAGACTAAATATATCAAAGACGTTAATACCCTAAACTTTAATCATTAACAAATAACATAAGATCTTGAACTATATTGTATATTTCATGAAAGCTCATATGACCTGTCCTGACAAGAGTAAAACGAATATTTCACTAAAATTTAACCTTAATGGAGCTTTCTAGCAGCAAGTGTATTGGATTCAAAATACTGTACTGCATTTGCAAAAATCTATTAAACTGTACGAGTTCAAATTTTCTAACTAATATTGCACAGTTCTATAAAATCCATTGCATTTTTAACACCTTAAAATATACCCTATACCAGGAACATTGATATGTACGAATTTTTTAGAACTTTGTTTACACCAATAACAAGAAACCAATCTTAATAAAAAAAAAACTATTACCAACAATAATGTTTAAATACCATCATACCCTAGAGCTTTTGTTTACGAGGAATTCCAGACGCAAAAGAAAACATTTTTCAATCCCACTTTCTATGGAATCATTCAGTGTACATTTAACTACAAATACCTCCTTACCTAATTTAATGTTTTTAGCTATATGTTGGTACTCCAAACTAACATTATGGTATACAAGGTTATACTTTAATTACTAGCAAAATTGCAATTTCTTATACAAAATGGGCAAGTTCTGGTTAGTTTGGCATTTATCTCTTTAATGGGGGCTCCAGCATAACTTACGTAAATCAATTAAAATGTGAATTATTTGACACTTGTATGCTTAGTTTGCAAACACTTCTTCCAACTGCTCTTTTTTGTACGACAGTGATCAATACCTGGCCATTTTAACTAACTACGAGATTCCTAATATTCATGACTTTTTCCAATCGCTGGGTACCACCCGTGTTCTCCAAAATATGCTAAAAGCAATTCAAGGACTCTTCTTTCATCGTCCTGCTTTCAGCATTTTTGCAGCTCTCCCACATAAGACAACCGCTTCATTTTTTACATATTTTAAGGAATCTATCCCCTCTTCTGTATAGTATTCAATTTATGTACACCCCAGCACCTTGTTTAAGTCAGCAATGAACTTGTCCCTACCAGTAGTCCCAACATTTAGGAGTCTTGTACCTTGGAAAAATTCTTTTTTTCCATCTTGTGAGAAGTTCCCATTTTCATTCAACATGTTAACACTCCAGCCAAACTTTTTGTGGCTCGAGCTCCTCAAGAATCTCACAGTTGTAAACATAACCCTGCTCTCACTAGTTTCTATAGCTATATCAACATCAATAGCTCTCTTACCAAAACATGTTTTGATCATGCTTCATCCCATCACTTAACTCTCTCACTCTTGACAAGGGGGCAAGCAGACAACTGCATTCTAGTTTGTTCCTGTAGTTATTTGAACACTTCCTTAACACCCTGAAAAAAATATATCAGTTACTTACTATTACAATTATTGTAACTATATACAGTAAAGCAAGAACATGCTTCACCATGAAACTCCATAAATTATTTTCAAAAATTCGAGCTTGTCTTACACCATACTTTTAAACACCTTTTTTATAGCTTAAATGGAGTAATACACAGACCTTACATCGATTTCAGTGTGAGAACACTCATACCAAACATGCTGGTGTTGATTTCCCTTCGAACAAACAATTCTTTTGATTTTGTAGGTTTTGAAAAATAAAGACTACAAAACAAAAAAATAATGGAATATTTGTGCTTCAAAATTCTGCAAAATGACATCACTAATTGCTATGGATGAAACTTTCTAAAATCACTTATTGGTATACTCAACAACGGACAGCTTCGCTTACTAATAATCGCCTTCCAGCGCATGTTTTGGATAGCAGTACAAGATACAGTACAACTTACATTACGTGATTTGGTTGCATACTAAGTATTTTAGCGTTATTCTAATCAGCAAATTGCAAATCAAAGAATTCACCCGTAGCAGTGTTCATCGTACTACAGTACTGTACCTCTTTAACTAAAGAAATTTTACCCATGTTATTATACCAAATTGATACGGTAAATATGAGATACATTAATTACTAGCAAATCTTAATTGCTATAGAAATGAACAAATTCTGGCTAGTTTGGCATTTTTCTCAATATGTTTAATGAGGACTGGATCATAGCTTACTCTTGGAAGACTAATGATGGGTTATTGTGCGTACAGAGTTTGCAATCGCTTATGCTACCTGCTGTATTTTGTACATCATTACCTGGCCTTTTTCACCAATTAGGAGCTAAATATGTATGGCTTTATACAATCGGTACCACCTCTGTTTAATCTATGCTACACTCTCTTACGGACTTTATCATCCTGTGTCCTCCTGGTTTCAGACTCTCTGCCTCTAACCCACACAATCTGATTTACAATATTTTAAAGAGATTTTAATACCTCTTTCAACTCCTAAGCACTAATATCCTGTTCTTGTACCTCCAGTGCCTAGTTTAGTTAGCAATGCACTCGTCCCTACCATCAGCACCAACATTTACAAGTCTTTAAAAAAATACCTTGCAAGTAGATTCCTTTTCTCCATTTCTTGTGACCAAGTTAGCACTTCCATCCAACATGCCACCATTCCCTCCAAACTATTTACAACTTACGCTTCAAGAAACTCACAGCTGCAAACATAGCCCTGCTCTCACCAGTTCCTTTTGCCACTTCAAAATCAGTAGCTCTTCCTTTCCTGAACATGTTTTGATCATGCTTCATCCCATCGCTTATTTTTCTCAGGCTTGACTAAAGGTGTGAGTAGACAACTACGTTCCAGCTTCCATTCCTGTAGTTATTCAAAAACTTTCATTAACACCCTGAAATACATGTACTGTATCAGTTATTTGCTATTACAATTATTGTAACATTCTCTATAATATAAAAACCAAGGTACCCAATTTTAATTGTGGTGACTTTGCCATAAAACCAAGAATTATTTCTTTAAAATGTGAACTTGTCTTTAAAATACTCAGTGATAGCCGAAATGCCGTAACAAACGGACCTGTCATTGATTTAAAAATGTGTCTTCAGTGGTGGTAATCAGAACAAAAAAATAGAATAGAATAAAATGGGTTTCATGCAAAATTGACGGGAGTAAAATTTGCCATTACATGAAAAAAACTTTCTCGACTTAGACCATACTTTGGAATAAGTGAAACACGGAAATAAACAGACCTTGCATTCTTTTAGGCGTAAGAGCACTAATAATAGAATATACCTAGAACTCTTACAAAAAAACCATTACTGAACAGTTGTGCTTTAAATTCAGCCAACTGACTACACTACTTTGTGGTTGACATTTTCAAAATTCATTATCACTTACTGGTCTATACTCTGCCGTAAATAGCTTCGCTTGCTAATAGTCACCTTCCAGCTCCTCTGTTCTAACAAGCAGTACAAGAAACCTTACAGCTTGCATGAAGTGGGTTAGTTGCGTACGTAAGTAGTTTAGCGCTTTTCTAATCAAACCGCAAATCAATAGGTCTGTGGTCTGCTGTGCATTAATTCTCGTGATTTAACATCTTGCTCTCTTCTAACAAGTGGTACGTTGCTGTAAAATTTACGGGGAAAATATTCTGAACTCGTTCCAATTATCAAAATCTTAAAATAAAGGAATCTGTGCTATGGCCTGGCATAGAGGCAAAGCAAAAGGGAACTTTGAAAAATTCAGAGTGGTAGGTGTAGAAAATGGGATTCTTATTACCTAACAGATCATGGTTATGGGCTTCAAACTCGTGTACAAGTAACAGCAGATAAAAGAGTTTCGTGAATTTTGCAAATATTTAAAACTAAGCCATTTTCATAATTAAAAATGGTGAAATATTTAAAAATATAAAGCTCATACCAGAGAGCTCATAAATGTAAAATGTTACAGTTTGTAGAAAAAGCAGAATTTTGTGGTTTATGGAACTTTTTATGGAACTTTAATAATGACCGACCGATATCCATAGTTTTCAAGTTAGGGTGGGTCGACTGCCATACGCTGGGCAACACCATCAATTACGTACAAAACAAAAAATATACAGTATTAGTCTATGATATTAACATAACTTTTTTAAACTGTTCTTCCCGCCAGTCATAAAAAAGTCGGTCATCGTGATGAAATAAGTTACCGTAATCAAAACAGTAATAGTAATGAAACATCACTAGAGCTTTTCTTTGCCTGGACTTTCAGACAAACATCGCACTCATTGGAGTCATTCGTAGAAGCGTTCATTTCTGGGTCGACTCTCGCTCTCTTGGACACAAAAACAGGACTAAAAATCACACAACACTATTATAAACGTATAAAAAAAAAATGTACATCCATATAACACTACGATCGAAGAATAGCATCTGCTAAAACTTAAAATAAATAGCACAGTCGAGTGACGAACGCCTCGGAGGGGCGGTTACTAAACAAAAACAAAGCTAAATCGCTATCTCGTTCGTAGGCTGGACTTACTAGCAAAAAGTACCATGAGCATAAATACACAAAAAAATAAAAATAAAAATAATAACGGTTCTAAAGGCATAAGTCCAGGGACTTAACCAAGAACCTAAGTGACAGAGTACTAAACGGGCAGACAAAGATGAATTCCCAACAAGTGAACAAACAATGGCCGCCATGAAAGGCCAGACGGGAATAATAAAACAGACTATACTGGATATAAAACAAAAGCCCGGTACAATAAAATACTGTCAAAACAAACTATGGTACTTAACATTGGAATGTGTGAAGATGGAGCTTCGGACATGACAAAATAAATCCACGATAGATAAAAAAGACCGAGAGCACAACAAAACAATTCAACACTTTGTATTCCAAAAAGAAGGATGTTGTTCAGATGGCGCTCGCGTCGTGGCGTGGGTGGTGCGGCGATGGGGGTGTGTCTAGGGCCGTTGTATCGGCCCATCCCTTTGACGAAGGAATTAACTAAATGGAAGACAACCTGTGAAGTGGATTTCACGCGCCTTTGCTTTATACACGACACCCTAAAGGTGCTCGCGCGAGGGTTGTAACCTCAGCATTCCATGCTTTTATCTTTCTCTGGTATAATTGGAAGGTTTTATCAGAAAAGACATACAAGAAGGACTTTTCACCGGGCGCCACAGGTCTCTCCCCAGAAATAGATTTTTCCTTCGTCAAAATCCCTTTATATTACAAATACCTCCCTACTTAATTGAGTCAATGATTTATTACTTTTTGCTCTGACATAACTAGTTTTGCTCGAAATTAAAAATTCTCATTGTTTCTGTGTTCTGACAAGAGGAACAGTTTCAATAGGCATGTTAACCCTGAGGGTTCATATTTCAGCGTTATCAATTATACAAATTCAAAGAAGAGAGCACGCACACATCGACACGTAAATTCGCGCTCCAATCTATTCAAACGTAGACTTAGCTTCTATTTCCCATTATCAGACTAAATATATAAAAAAAAGTTTATACCTTAAACCTTCATTATCTATAAATAAAGAGCTATAATTATTTTGTATAGGTAGTCGTCAAATTATGACCTAGGCGACTTATGATTGTTCGGCTTTTCTGCTGATGACCACCTCGCTAATGTCGGAAATAGTACACTAAAAGGAAGAGTATTTCCTTGGATATAATCTATTTTCTTTTATAAAAAGGAAGATTCATTTTGGAAAGCATGTATTTTCTTTTATTGATAACATACAGACGTCTCCAAATAAAAAAATATATTAAAGCTATCGATTAATGTTAGTATTGCCATAATTGAAATATCGAGTAACGATGTAAGGTATTTCATAGGTCTATTGGTTATGAGTACTACGCAAGGTAAATTTAACTTAACAACTTGGACAGAATTTCATAATTTATTCCAGTTTCTTTTTCCTATATTTCATCTCTGATCATCATGATCATCATCATCATGATCATCATCATCGTCATCACCTATTGATGCAAAGGGCCTCTCATCTCTGATAGATCATTTATCTAATTAAAGTACACGATAGGCCAAATATCTTATTTTTTTATTATAAAAATGAATTACTTTCGCTGAATTAGTTTGTATTCTCCTTTATTTCTTGCAAGAAAAACAAAGACTGGTTTTACATATTTCGCAATTTACTCTTTCATCACGTCTAGTGAAATATTTCAGGCAGAAGGCAAGTAGCAAAGCGAGTGATTTCCTATAGATTCGTAAAGAGTAATCTTGTTATTCCCTTCATCAAAACATTGAGTAACGATAAAAAGTATCCGAGTGGTCTGCATAAGTTATGAATGGCCTACAGTACTATTTGCCTTAAATTTAAGAAAAGTACTGTATGTTTGGAGACCTCTTATGTCTGGCAAAAAAGCAAGTGCTAAATCGAGTGATTTCCTTTCAATACTTTACAGAGTAATAACATTTTCATTATCGTAACATTGCGTAATACCAAGTATTTCTAATAAGGTCTAAAGAAAAATCCTGTAGTGAGAGATTACGTATTCATAAAGTTAATACTAATGGCTATAAACGAACTGTATGAAAACCATATCCTATAACATAATGGTGCTGATGAAACATTCATCATGTAGATATTTTGAATAAATTATTTAAACGATACTCCTTGCTATTCGTAAGTGAGCATCATCTCGATATGGTAGCGGGAATTTGAATCACCTGATCACAATCAAAGCTAAGTAGTCAGTAATTATAGATTTTTAAAATATTTCCGAAACTGAAAAATAGATTACAAAATTCTTGTAATAGTGTATTATCCTATGAACCAACAAAAATGTATAATAAGAAAATATTGATAAAATATGACCAAGACAATTACACTCGCGACAGCATAATAAATATTTGGAAATTTCCCTTTAAGTTCAACATACGTCCAGATCAAGTTACGTAACATCTCTCAGTCCCTATCTCGGTCATAAGTGACAACTGCCTCTATATTCTAATACTGAAAAATAAAAGATATAGATTATTAAACGTTGGACACTGTATTGTTCAAATAAGTAACTTACAACAGAAGCACCACCCGTGACCTATCAGTATTTTTCTGTATTAAAGGGTGCAATGCTCCTAAGAGCAACAGGTATTTTTTTATTTCATAAAAATCTAACAGATTTCTGCCGGTGTATATGGGATTAAAATAGTGTATTTGCAAAGATCTATTCCATTATGCCATTTCCAATGTCCTAATACTACACTTCTATAATGAAACCTAATTATGTTCGAAACACCTCAAAATATCGTGTACCTGTCAAACATTAAAATTAACCTTTTTTTAAATTGTTTCCGCCTATTACTAGCAATCAAATGTAATTAGAACCGTTACTACCGTAACCAAAACAAGTACAAGTACAAATGAAAAAATGTGCTTTTGTTTATGAAGAAATCCAGATGTATAGAAAACTTATTTTATCAATACAATTTTCAAAGAATTCATTCGTAGCAGTGTTCATCGTACTACAGTACTGTACCTCTTTATCTAAACGAAATTTGACCAGTACGTTATTATACCAAATTGATACAGTAAATATGTGGTACATAAATTACTAGCAAATCTTATTTACTATAGAAATGAACAAATTCTAGCTAGTTTGGCATTTTTTTCAATATGTTTAATGAGGACTGGGTCATAGTTTACTCTTGGAAGACTAATGGTGGGTTATTGTGCGTACATAGTTAGCAATCGCTAATGCTACCTGCTGTTTTTTGTACATCAATCATTATCTGCCCTTTTTAACAATTAGGAGCTGAATTAGTATGGCTTTTTACAATCAGTACCACCTCTGTTCTCTAATCTATGCTACACTCTCTTATGGACTTTATCATCCTGTGTCCTCCTGCTTTCAGCCTCTCTACCTCTATCCCCCACAATCTGATTTACAATATTTTAACAGATTTTAATACCTCTTTCAACTCCTATGTACTAATATCCTGTTCTTGTACCTCCAGTGCCTCGTTTATTAAGCAATACACTCGTCCCTACCAGCAGCACCAACATTTACGAGTCTTTAAAAAAATACCTTGCAAGTAGATTCCTTTTCTCCATTTCATCTGTGACCAAGTTAGCACTTCCATCCAACATGCCATCCCTCCCTCCAAACTTTTCATGACTTACGCTTCAAGAAACTCGCAGCTGCAACCATAGCCCTGCTCTCGCCAGTTCCTTTTGCTACTTCAAAATCAGAAGCACTTCCTTTCTTGAACAGGTTTTGATCATGCTTCATCCCATCACTTGTTTTTCTCACGCATGACAAAGGCTGAGTAGACAACTGCGTTCGAGCTTCTGTTCCTGTAGTTATTCAAAACCTTCATTAATACCCTGAAATACAAGTACCGTATCAGTTACTTGCTATTACAATTATTGTAATATTCTCTAACAAAATGAAACAAGCTACCCAATTTTAATTGTGGTGGCTTTGCCATAAAACCCCATGAATTATTTCATCAAAATGTTAACTTGTCTCATTCCATACTTCAAAATTCTTTGGTTTCGGTATATGTTCACTGGTAGTAATCAAAACAAAAAACTATTATACTAATAGAATGAAATGGGTTTAGAGTGAAAATGACTGGGGAGTAAAATTTGCCAAAACAAAAGAACTGTGTTCACAACTTAACCATACTTTGGCATAGGCATAACGCAACAATAAGGGATTTTGACGAAGGAAAAATCTATATTGTATTTACTTAGGTGTAAGAATATAGAACTATCTAGACTTCACTTCGAACAAAGTTTTATGATTTGGTAGGTTTTCCAAAACTAAGATCAACTGACTAATATAAACTTACAAAAACAATCATGCAACGTTTGTGCTTTAAAGCTCGGCCAAATGACGTCACTACTTTGACATTTTCAAATTTTTTATCCGTTACTGGTTCATCTTGTGGATAGCTTCACTTACTAATACTGTCATCACTTTGCTGCTCCTTTGTTCTGGCAAGCAGTACAATATACAGTACAACCTGCATTAAGTGGGTACACTTATTAACAAAAAACATAAGCTATAATTATAAAGTAAAGGTAATTCTTGACTTACGCCCTATGCTACTTATGACAATTTTTTACCAATGACGTCACAATTGTCGGAAATAGTACACTAAAACAACACGCATTTCCTCGGAAATCTATTTTCTTGTATAAAAATCAAGCAATTTATTTTGGAAAGTTAGTATTTTCTTTTGGTATTATACAGTATCCATTTTAAATAAATATATATTAACGCTATTTATTAATTCTAGTACTCTGATTATCAATATATCGAGCATGGGCAAGTATTTTTGCACTTTTCTAATTATCAAATCACTAATCAATGTCTGTGGTCTGCCATGCATATTCTCTCACGATTTAACTTAAGTCTTCCTCTCTTCTACCAAGTGGTATGTTGCTGTAAAATTTATGGGAGAATATTTTGTCATTCTAATTAAAAATTTAATCTCAAAATGAATTGGTCTGTACTATGGGCGGGCATGGATGCAAATAAAAAATGTAAATTTTATTACCTAACAGATCATGGTTATGGTGTTTAGACTCAAAATACGAGTAGATCTATTGAAATGCGGTGGAGGGGGGGGAGAAAGTGAGCTATATTTTGCAAAAATTTTAAATTGAACAAATTTCATATCTAAAATAGTGAAATATATCCCAATATAAAGCTCATACCAAAGGGGTTACAAATGCAAAATGTTACGTTTGTAGAAAATAAGACTAGATTATTTTGTGGTTTAGAAAGTTTTCAATAATGACCTATCCAAAGTTTTTGAATTATGGAGGGTCAACTACAATGCGCTGGGTATCGAGATCAATAACTTTCAAAACATCTTAAAATCCCGCGTGAGTCGAATAATGACATTTACATTAAGTTTTTTTAAACTATGTTATTACCGCCCGTCATAAAAAGTCAGTCATCGTAACGAAAAGTTGCTGTAATCAAAACGGTAATAGTAAGGAAACTGTCAAAACCCTAGAGCCTTTCTTTGCCTGGACTTTCAAACAAATATTTCTATCGTATTTTCTCTGGAGTCATTCGTAGCAGTGTGCATCATATTACAAATATCTACCTACTTAATTAAGCCAATGATTTATTGTTTTTGCTCGGACAAATAGTTTTGCTCGCAATTAAAATTTCTCATTAATACATGAAGCAATGAGAACATGTTTCGATACCCACGTTAGCCATGTGGGTTAGTATTTCGGCGTTAATTATCAATTATACAAATTTAAGAGTGAACACACACTTACCAACTTGTAGATTCGCACTCCAGTCTGTTCAAACAGACTTTGCTTCAATTTCCCATTACTGTATCAGGCTAAATATTGTATATCAAACACATTTTATATCCTGAACACATTCACAAAAAACACAAGCTATAATTATAATGTAAGGGTAATTCTTGACTTACGCCCTATGCTACTTATGACAACTTTTTCACCAATGACGTCACAATTGTCGGATATAGTACACTAAATTTCCTCGGAATTCTATTTTCTTGTATAAAAATCAAGCGATTTATTTTGGAAAGTTAGTATTTTTTTTTCTTGGTATTATACAGTATCCATTTTTAATAAATATAGTAAGGCTATCTATTAATTTTAGTACTCCCATTATCAAAATATCTAGTAACGATGTAAGGTATTTCATAGCGGTTATGAGTACTACATGTAAATTTCTCTTCCTTCTACCTAAGTTTCATATCTGATTACAGTATCATCATCATTGTCATTTACGCCTCTTGACGCAAAGGGCCTCTAATCTCTGATAGAAGATCATCATTTACCTAATTAAAAGTACACGATAGGATAAATTCTTAAAATATATTTTTTTCACATTATCAAAATGAAATACTTTTGCTGGATGAGTTAGTATTTTCCTTTATTTCTTGCAAGATGAACAGACTGGTTTTACATTTTTCGCAAGTCACTTTCATCACGTCTGGTGACATTTCGGGCAGTGAGCGATTTCCTATAGATTCGTAAAGAGTAATCTTGTTATTCCCATCATCGAAACATTGAGCAACGATACCAAGTATTTCAGTGGCCTGTATGTTATGAATAGCCTACATCACTAACGTATATTTAAGAAAAGTACTGTATGTTTGGTGACGTGTCTGGCAAATCACGAGAGCCAAATCAAGTGATTTCCCTTCAATACTTTACTAAGTAAGAGTATTCTCATTATGAAAACAGAGTAACAATGTCATGTATTTCTAATAAGGTCTAAAGAAAAATCTGGTGTAGAGAGAACATATTCATGATAACTAATAACAATGGCTATAAACGAACTATATGAAAAATAAATCCTAAAGCATATTGGTGCTGATGTAATATTAATCATGAAGATATTTTGAATAAGTTAAATTATATAAACAATACTCCTTGATATTAACATGTAAGCATACTCTCGATATGGTAGCAGGACCTAAAGATCACCTGATCACAACCAAAGGTAAACATAAGTAGTCAGTAATTATAGATTGTTAAAGTACTTTTGAAATTGAAAAATAGATTACAAAATTTTTTTAATAATGTATGATATCCTGTAAACCAACAAAATTAAATATACAGTAAGATAATATTGATAAAACATGACCAAGACAATTACACTCATGACAGCATAATAAATCTGAAATTTCACCAAGTTCGACATACGTCCTGATCGAGTTACACGTGACGTGTCTCAGTCCCTATCTCGGTCATAAGTGACAACTGCCTGTATATTCTAATACTGAAAATAACAGAGGTTTAGATTATTAAATGTTTGTCCCTGTATTGTTCGAACAAGCAACTTACAACAGAAGCACCACCTTTGACCTAACGGTATTTTTCTGGAGCAAAACTGGTATTTCTTTTATATAAAAATCTAACTACACGAAGAAATTTTCGCCAGTGTACGTGAGATTCATACTAGTGTATTTTTAAAGATCTGTTCAAATATGCCACTTCCTATGTCCTAACTGATACTACACTGTTCTATAATGAAACCTAATTATGTTTAAAACGCTTCAAAATATAGTGCATCTGTCACACGTTTAAATCAACCTTTATAAACTGTTTCCGCCTATCAATAGCAAAATCTTAATTAAAGCAGTTATAAGCAAAACCAAATAATAGTAAATAAACCACTGTCAAACCAATGCTTTTGTTTGAGAGGAAATACAGATATAAAGAAAATGCGTCTTTCCATAAAATTTTGCAGGAAATCATTTGTAGCAGTGCTCGTCGTACCACAGTACAGTCCATCTTTACCTAAACTGAGCAATTATACCAGTATGTTTTACGCCAAATACAAGATACAAGATACTTTAATTACTAGCACACTTATTTTCTATAAGAAATGGACGAATTCTATATAGTTTGGCATTTTTTCCATGTTTAATGGGGCCTGGGGATAACTTACATTTGGGAGACTGATGGTGGGTTATTGTGCATGCGTAGTTTGCAATCGCTTTTCCCACCTGCCCTTTATCGTACTACAATTATTACCTGGACCTTTTAACCAATTAAAAGCTAAATAAATATGGCTTTTTCAATTGGTACCACCTCTGTTCTCCAACCTATGCTGACAACACTTACAGACTATGATGCTTTGTTCTCCTACTTTCAGCATCTCTGCCTCTATCCCCACACCATCAGTTTTACCATTTTTTTTATACAAATTTTAATGCCTCTTTCAACTCCTATGCATTAATATCCTGTCCTTGTACCTCCAGTGCCTTTTTCAAGTTGGCAATGCACTCATCCCTAACAGCAGTACAACATTTAAGATTCTTAAAAAATACCTTGCAAGTAGATTCCTTTTCTCCACTTTGTCTGTGAGCAAGTTCCCACTTCCATCCAACATGCCATCGCTCCCTCCAAACTTTTTCTGGCTTGCGCTCCAAGAAACTCACAGGTACAATCAGTCCTGTTCTTGCCAGTTTCCATAGCTACTACAAAATCAGTAGCTCTTCCTTTCCAAACCATGTTCCTCATATGATTGACAAATGCTCGAGTACACAACTGCATTCCAGCTTGTGTTCTTTTAGTTACAGTATATGAAAACTTCCATTAACACCCTGAAATAAACAGTATTAGTTATTTGCTATTAAAATTATTGTAATATTCTCTATAATAAAAACAACAAGCTACCCATTTTAATTGTGGTGGCTTAGTCATAAAACCATGAATTATTTCTTTAAAATGTGAACTTGTCTCAAACCATACTTTGAAATACTTTTCAAATACTTTGTGATAGCCGAAACGCAGAAATAAAAGGACCTTACATGGACTTAGTTGTGTGTTTTCAGGGGTGGTAAAAAAAAATTATAATTCTAATAGAATAAAATGGGTTTCATGCAAAATTGACGTGAGTAAAATTTGCCAAAAATTTAAAATAACTGTATTCTTGACTTAAACCATACTGTGGAATAAGTGAAACACAGCAATAAACAGACCTTGCATTCTTTTAGGTGTAAGAGCACTAATATAGAATAATATGAGTCTTCACTTTGAAAAAAAAAACTTTTGATTTTCTAGGGTTTGAAAAATCTAGAACTCTAATTACGAAACTTTTGGGCTTTTAAATTCAGCCAAATGACTTCACTACTTTCTGTGGTTGACATTTTCAAAATTCATTATCACTTACTGGTCTATTACTCTGCCATAGATAGCTTTGCTTGCTAGCAGTCACCTTGCAGCTCCTCTGTTCTTAACAAGCAGTACAAGAAACCGTATAGCTTACATAAAGTGGTTTAGTTCAGTAGGTAAGTATTTTATCGTTTTTCAAATCAAATCGCAAATCAATAGGTCTGTGGTCTGCCGTGCAACAATTCTTGTGATTTAACATCTTGCTCTCTTCTAACAAGTGGTACGTTTCTGTAAAATTTGCGGGGAAAATATTCTGAACTCGTTCCAATTATCAAAACAATCTCAAAATGAATTGATCTGTGCTATAGCCTGGCATGGAGGCAAAGCAAAAGGGAACTTTGGAAAATTCAGAGCAGTAGGTGTAAACAAAAACGGGATGCTTATTACCTGACGAATCACGGTTATGGAGTTCAAACTCGTGTACGAGTAGAGACCTATTGAAAAGCTCTGAATAAAAGTCATGCAAACTTTGGAAAAATTTTATAAATTCAATTTCATAATTAAGATGGTGAAATCTTTATAATATAAAGCTCATGCACGTTACAAACGCAAAACATTAAGGATTATAGAAAACAAAAATTGTGGTTTTTTAAACTTTTTTAAAAATGACCGGCTGATAATCCAGTTTTTCAGTTATGGTCAGTCGACTAGCATGCGATAGGTATCGGCATCAATTACGTTCATAACATCTTAAAGTAGGACATGCCAGTCTAATTTTGATATTTACATTAAACTTATTAAACTATCTTGTTGGCCCGGTCATAAAAAGTAATGCCATCGTAATGAAAAAAGTTACCGAAATGAAAACAGTAATAATGAAAATCAAAACCCCAGAGCTTTTCTTTGCCTAGACTTTCAGAAAAATATTTTTGAACACATTTTCTATGCTGTCATTCGTAGCAGCATTCATCCTTCTACAAATCTCTCCCTAATTGAACAAATGACTAATTGGCTTTTGCTCTTCCGTAACTTTTCGCTCAGGACAAGTTCTCGTTGCTTTTATGTTCTGGCAAACGGAATATCGTTTTGATAGGCATGTTAGCCCCGTGGTTTAGTACTTACTCGTTGATTATCAATTATACAAACTTAAGAGGGGGTGAGCACGCACACCACCAACTTGTAGATTCGCGCTCAATCGCTGTTCGAATGTAGACTTTGCTTCCATTTCCCATTATCAGATTACATATATCAAAAGTTTATACCTTAAACTTTCATTATCAATAAAAAAAAAATCTATGATTATATTGTATAAGTAGTCGTTGACTTGCGACCTATGTGACTGTTCAACTTTACGACCACTTTTCACTGATGACATCAAGTTCGTTTGAAATAGTACACTTTAAGGACTAAGTGTTTCCTCGGAAATAATCTATTTTCTTGTATATAAAGGAAGATATTTTGGAAAGTTACTAATTTCTTTTACTGATAACACAGTATAAACTTTAAAAAATATATATATATCAAAGCTATCGATTAATGTTAGTATTCCCATAATTAAAATATCGAGTAACAATGTTATTTCATAGCTCTATTATTACTAGTACTACTATTCAGTGTAAATTTAACACTTCAACTAGGATGGAATATAGTTTACGTAAGTAATTTTCTTGAGTTTCATCTCTATAGTACACCAATATCTATCTACTTGAAGTACACGATAGGACAAATCTTTTCTTTTACATCATCAAAATTAAATACTTTTGCTAGACAGTATTTTCCTTTATTTCCTGCAAGCTAAACAGACTGGTTTTACCTATTCCACAAGTCACTCTTTCATCACGTCTAGTGACATTTCGGGTGGAAGACCGAGTGGCAGCTTTAGTGATTTCCTAGATTTCTTACTAAATAATAATGTTCCCATCATCAAACCATTGAGTAAAACATTGAGTAACACCAAGTCTTTCAGGGGTCGGTATTAGTTATGAATAGCCTACAGCACTAATAAATTTAAGAAAAGTACTTTGTTTGGCAACAACATATACGGATAAAGGCAAGTGCTAAATCAAGCTAATTCCTTTATAAACTTTACGTAGGAATACTGTAATAGTATTCATTATCAAAATATTGTGTATGTATACAAAGTATTTCTAAAAAGGTCTAAAGAAAAATCAGAGAGAGAACATATCCATATGATAATGGCGGCTATAAACGAGCAGTATGAAAACTCTCTTCTATAACATATTGGTGTTGCTATAATATTCATCATTTAGATATTTTGAATAAGAAATTATATAAACGATACTCCGTGCTGTTCGTATGTGAGCATAATCTTGATACGGTAGCAGGACCTTGAGATCACCTGATCACAACCAAAGGTAAACAAGTCGGTAATTTTAGATCGTTAAAATACTTATGAAATTGAAAAATAAAGATTACAAAGTTTTTTAATAAAGTGTATGATTTCCTATGAAATCCTACACATTTAGAGAATATTGATAAAATATGACAAGGATGATAACACTCACGACAGCATAATAAATCTTCGCAAATTTCACTTTTTTCATTTCAATATACGTCCAGATTGAGTTAAGTGACATCTCGGTCCCTATCTCGGTCGTAAGTGACAACTATGTATATTACAATATCTAAAAATAACAGAGGTTTAGAATATTAAACGTTGGGCCCTATATTGCTCGAACAAGTCACTTATAACAGATGCATCACCTGTGACCTATCTGATTTTTCTGGATTAAAGGGTGGAAGGCTCTTTAGAGGAAAACGGGTATTTTTTTTATTTCATAATAGTAACTTCATGAATAAGAGATTTCCACCAGTGTATATGCGATTTAAAATAGTGTATCTGCAAAGATCTATTCAACTATGCCACTTCCAATGTCGTAACTAATACTGCAGTGTTCTTTAATGAAACCCAATTATTATCGAAACGCCGCAAAATATACAGTGTACCCGTCATACACATATTTAAATCCATTTTCATAAACTGTTTCCACCTATCATTAGCAATCAATTAAAACAAAACCTTAACCAAAGCGTTGTAATAGTAAATAAACCAGGGTCAAAACACTGTGCTTTTGTTTGCTTGGAACTCCAGGTGCAAAGAAAACTATTTTTCAATCCGATTTTCAATGGAATCTTTCATAACAGCGTTCATAGTATCTGAATACAGTATCTCTGCCTAAACTGAGCTTTTATACCTGCATGTTAGTACGCCAAGTTAGTATGATGGTAAATATGCAATACTTTAATTACTAGCAAATATTTGCAATAAGACAAATTCTGGCCATTTTTTTTCTTTTTTATGTTTAAAGGGGACTGGGGCATAACTTACATTTGGGAGACTAATGCATACGCAGTTAGCAATCGCTTTTGTCACCTGCTCTTATTGGTACGTAATAATTATCTGGACTTTTTAACCAATTTAAAGATTCCAAATATTTATGGCTTTTTCAATCACTTAGTACCACCTCTGTTTTGTAATCTATGCTAAAAACTCATACGGACTTTATCATCCTTGGTCCTACTTTCAGCATCTGTCTCTATCCTGCACACCAGCAGTTTTACCATTTTTTTTTTTTTTAGATTTAATGCCTTATTCAACTTTTGTGCACTACTATCCTGTTTTTATACCTCCTGTGCCTAGGTAAGTCAGCAATGGACTCGTCCCTACCAGCAGTACCAACATTTACGAGTCTTTAAAAAATACCTTGCAAGTAGATTCCTTTTCTCCATTTCATCTGTGACCAAGTTCACACTTCCACCCAACATGCCATTGCTCCCTCCAAACTTTTTCTGGCTTGAGCTGAAGAAACTCACGGCTACAAACCTAGTCCTGCTCTCACCAGTTTCCATAGCTACTACAAAATCGGTAGCTCTTCCTTTCCAAGCCCTGTTTCTCTCACGCTTGACAAAGGCATGGGTACACGACTGCGTTCCAGGTTCTGCTCCTGTCGTTATTCAAACACTTTTATTAATACCCTGAAATAAACCAAGCATTAGTTATTTGCTATTACAATTATTGTAATATTCTATATGGTAAAAAAAAGAACAAGCGACTTAATTTTAATTGGCGACTTCACTATAATACCCCATAAATTATTTTTCAAGAATGTGAACTTGTCTCAAACCATACTAAGTTCACACACTTTAAATATTTTGAAATATCTGAAATGCAGCAATTTTGGTATGTGTTCAGTGGTTTGTTCCAAATAGATCGTATTTCCCTTTTGTCCTTTCGTCACTACACAGCGATCATACCTAAAGGCATTTCTGCTGTAGTCGATCCTATAAATAACTCCACAGTTCTCACAACACTTTTCCTTAAGAATTATGTCTATAATGTTCAATTGCTAGTTCAATACCACCATAGAAAAATAATAAAATTTGCCATAACCAATATTGCCCTGCACACAATCCATGGCAATTGGGTTTTGGTCAAAATTTATGCGAGAAGGGCCAGCCCTTGCCTCTGCCATTGCTACAACAAAACCAAGCCTGTTTTTCCTTTTTTATTCAGTATTCAATCAAGCAAGGATACCAGAGGACGTTCAGGTAACAATTACTCCGCTGAAATCATAGTAAAACTTGGTTTTATACTTTAGTAGTTCGTAATTGGTTACGGAACATTTACGTCAATGTCGTCACAGCTCTCGGCCAATAAACTGTAATTGGAACTGCTTGTATTTGCGCAAGAAAGCGAGATAAAGGGATGATCGAAATTAAACAGCAGTAGAGGAAACGTCCGAGTCGATAGATGTTGCAAAAAACTTAAAACCATTTAATTCCACCTCGTTTAATCTCATAATGACTATACTCTTTATATATAGTTTCCCTTTCCATGCAAGTATATATTTTTTAATATAGTGCAGCATGCTTCCTAAGTTTTATACGACGGTACTCTCAACAAAACATTCTTTGAAATTAGAGAAACGCAGGAATAAACAGACCTTATACAGTATTTACTTTAGCTTAGGAACACTTGAGAACAATCTGGACTTCACTTCCAACAGATATTTTACAATTTTCTAGGTTTTGAAAAACTATGAGGATCAACAATTTCAAATTCTTACAAAAAAAAAAAAAAAAAACAATTACGGAATGTTTGTGCTAAAAATATTCAGCTAAATGATCTCATAGTTTCTATGGGTGACATTTTAAAAATTCTCTACCACTTATTGGTCTAGACACTGCCTTGGACAACTTCGCTTGCGAAGATTCACCTTGCTGTTCCTCTGTTCAAGAAAGCATTACGCAATTCAGTGCAATTTGCAATAAGTGGATTAGTTGTGTAGTGAAGTATTTTAGCATTATTCTGTAACATTTTCTATGAATTCGTTTTTATTTTGCCTTTATTCTGATTTTCAAACCAATCTCAAAATGACTGTGTATTCTGCCGTGGCATGGGTGCACCTAACGGAACTTTGATAAATTTACAAGTACAGTAGGAGAAAAATTGATTCTCTTTGTAGAAAAGACGAGATTTTTGTAGCTTTTTGAGCATTTTTAATAATGATTGGAGGAGGATTTTCAGAGTTATTGAGTTATGCTGGGTCGACTACCATTATAAGCTTTAAGCTTAAGAGTATAGTCATCAATTACATACGAAACTATGTGTGTGTGCTAGTCTGATATTTACATAAACATTCTCAAACTTTGTTGCTGCCGCCAGTCATTGTAATAAAACAGTTACATTACTCTAAACCAAGTAAATAGTACTAAAACCTTCAAAACATGGGAGCTTTTATTTGCCTGAACTTGGGCCAAAAAATTTCCCATCGCATTTTCTATGGCGTCGTTTGTTGCAATGTGTATCATATTGCAAATACCTCTTTACTTGAGCTAATGATTTGTTGGTTTTGCTCTGCCATAACTCGCTTCTCTCAACTAAAATTCTCTCATTGCCTTTACGTTCTGGCAAGCGGAACATTTCGCTTCAAGTTAACCCTGTGGGCTAAATTTCAGTATTATCAATAAACAAACTGAAAGGGATGTACTGTATACACTTGATTGGGTTAAGCTGTAGCTTCACACCAGCCTCTGTTGGAACAGACTTGGTTTCCAACTCTAAGGACCCAACGATCAAACATTTGTAACCTAAACTTCCAGTAACAAATGCTATAATTGTAAAATACATTATAGTATAAAAAAATAACAGGTTTAGAAAATAAAACTTAGGGGCCTGTATTCTTTTCGAACAAATATGGTAACTTTACCACAAATACCACCTGCGACCTGCAAGTTTTTCGCAACACCAAGTGAAAAGATACTCGTGGCCTATGCTGACGAGCTAAACGGGACTTTTTCATTAAAATCCAACTTTAGTATTAAAGGTTTCCTCCAGTATTATATGGGAATCAAAATCATTCATCTGCTAAGGTCTATTCAATTATGTGAGTTCTAATGTCCTAACATTGCACTGTTCTGTAATGAAATTGCATCATGTTAAAACAAATAACGGGACATTAGACCTGGAAAAAACTGATTTATCTACTAAAATCTGTTAATAGCGGCCACCTAAAGTAAGATATTGGGTTCAAAATATTGTATTGGAAAAGTAATTTGATTATGGGGGTTCCAATTTCCCTAACAGTGTTACACTAATACCATTGGATATACGTTACACATACCTGAAAATTTCAAGAAAGCTGTTACTTTTCTAATTTCAATCTCTCCATATAGTTAAAAATAATGTAAAATCATAGAACAGTGCAATAAACACTTTCTTGAGCGATGGTGGGTCAACTACCATAGCTGAGAAGCTATGGCTTTACGCTAGTTATAGTCATCAATTACTGTACCTTCAAAACACCTTTAAATATACCGTGTACCGGTAACTATGTTCAAATCAACTTAAAACTTGTGTCTGCCAATCATAAACCAGTCATCATAATGGAAAAGATTATCAAAATAGAGTAATAGCATATAACCTCAAAACTCTAGAGCATTTGATTGACAGGACTTCCGGACCCATAAATGAACGTTATTTTCCCCATCTCATTTTCTATTGAGCCGTTCGTAGCAGCGCTCATCGTATTAAAAAAAAAATCGCCTCACTTATTCTTGACTTTCTTGGTTATTGCTCTGATATAACTTGCTTCACTCGCGATTTAAAATCTCATTGCCAAATTGTTCTGAAAAGCGTTAAATGTCTTGCCATGCCCGTTAACCATGTGGGCTAGTATTACTGTATTGTCAACTTTACAAACTTAACACTGGTGCAAAATTAAACGGGGCTACTTGTAGCCTTCCGCTCTAGCCTCCATTTAAACATAGAGTTTACTTACACTTCCAATGATCAGATTAAATACAACACGTTTCTACCCTAACGGAAAAGCTATAACTATTGCATATTCCAATAAGGATACAAAGAGAGGTTTAGAATATTAAAATTTGGGCCCTTTACTCCGTTTGAACAAGTAACTTACCAGAGAAGTACCTATAGGTTTTTCTGAACTACCAGGTAGTAGGCTCCTTTGCCTAAGCTGACAATTGGAGCAAAAACTTATTAAAATTTGTAACTTTGTTAATAGAAGTTTCCAATCGTAGTATATGGGGTTGAAAATAGTGTATTCGCAAAGATCTATTCAACTATGTGCATTCTAACGTCCTAACAAATATTGCACTGTTCTACCATCAAACAAACCTAATGAGGCATATGCTGCCAAAAACTCGAAATCTAACTTCATTAACAGGTTTCCACCAGTAGTATGGGGAGTTCAAAATAATGCATTTGCAAAGATCCATTTAATTATGCAAGTTCCAATATCCTAACTAATATTGCACTGTTATATCAAACCAACTTCACTTGGCATGTGGTATAGACAAATTTTTTTTTTTCTATTATAATCTGTACCTTCATTAACAGAGGTTTCTGCCAGTAGTACATAGGATTCAAATTAATGCATTTACAAAGACCTATCCAACTATGCAAGTTGTAATGTCCTAACTAATACCTCTTCACCTATAATAAGCATTTTTACCTGTATGTTAGTGCACCAATTCAATATGGTAAATGTGCGATACTTTAATTACTAGCAAAACCTATTTGCTACAAGAAATGGATGAATTCTGATAGTTTGGCATTTTTTCTGTGTTTCATCAAGGCGGGGACATAGCTCACATTTGGGAGACAGATGGAACGTTATTTAGCATGCGTACTTTGCAATCGCTTTTGCCACCGTAACTTTTTAGTGCGACATAATTGCATGGACTCTTTAACCAACTAAGAGCTTCCAAATATTTAAAGCTTTTTGGTAACACCTCTATTCTCTAAACTATGGTAAAAACTATTATGGATCCTTTCTTCCTCTTGCTTTCAGTATCTCTGCTGTTATCCCATACATCGGCAGTTTTAAAACTTTTTACAGATTTTAATGCTTCTAATTTCCTGGTCTTATACCTTTTCAATGCCTTGTTAATCAGCTATGGACTCGTCCCTACCAGCAGTACCAACATTTACAAGTCTTTAAAAATACCTTGCAAGTAGATTCCTTTTCTCAATTTCATCTGTGACCAAGTCCCTACTTCCATCCAACATGCCATCGCTCCCTCCAAACTTATTATGGCTCACACTCCAAGAAACTCTCAGCTACAAACAGTCCTTCTCTCGCCAGTTTCCATAGCTACTTCAAAATCAGCAGCTCTTCCTTTCCAAGCCATGTTTCTCTCACTTGACAAAGGGATGAGTACACAACTGCGTTCCAGGTTCTGTTCCTGTCGTTATTCAAAAACTACAACACTGAAATAAAACATGAATCAGTTATTTGCTATTAAAATTATTGTAACATTCTATATAGTAGAAAAAGAACCAGCTTAAATTTTAATTGGTGACCACTATAAATCCCCATAAATTATCTTTCCTAAATGTGAACTTGTCTCAAACCACACTTTGAAATAGCTGAAACACAGCAATAACCAGACATTACATTGATTTCGGTATATGTTCCATGGTGGCATTTATTATCTATAACACGCTTCACGTCCATCTAATGTGTTTTGCTACGCCGTGACTCATGTCGCTCGAAAATAAAACAATCTCGCTAAGTTTTGGCAAGCAGTATATGCAGCGCTGCCTCCACAAACCCCGTTGGTTGTCATTTCGGGGATAGTTTTTACTTTCACACGAACAATAGCTATGTAGTAAACGGAGAGCGATTCCATCATATTTACAGAAAGATGAAATTAGACTAAATTTCCAAATGGATTGTACTTCCTTTTGTCCTTTCGTCACTACAGAGCGATCATACCTAAACGCATTCCTGTTGTAGTCGATCCTACAAACAACTCGCAGTTCTCGGAACATTTTTCCTTAAGAATTCTATAGCATATTCAATCACTAGTTCAATATCGCCAATAAAATAATAAAATTGCCATAACCGATATCGCACAGCACAATCCATTGGAATTCGGTTTTTGTCAAAATTAACGCAAGAAGGCCAGCCCCTGCCTCTAACAGTTACAACTAAATGAAGGCAGTTTTTCCTTCATTATTCAGATATTCAGTCAAACAAGGATTCAGTGAACATTAAGGTACGGTAAATATTACTCCGCTGAAATCATAGCAAAAGGTGGTTTTTGACTGAAGTAGTTCGTAATTGGTTATGAAACTATTACGTCAATGATGTCACAGCTCTCAGCCGATAAACTGTAATTGAAACTGCTTGTGTTTGTGAAAAAAAACCAGTTAAAGGGCTCATTAAAAGTAAACGTTGCAGAAGACGACTCTCTCAAATTTGGAAAAATCTACCGCGTTCAATCACGTTCAATCTCATTTGACCATACTTTTTATATCTCTTTTCACATGCTCTTTCCATCAAGTAATTTTTTTTATATAGATTGCAGCAAGCTTTTGAAGTTTTAACCAATGGTGTTCGACAAAACATACTTTGGAATTAGTGAAACGCAGCAATAAACAGACCTTGCATTTACTTTGGCATAAAAACACAAAGGACAATTTAAAAAAAGTTAAAAAAATTACTGAACGCTTGTGCTAAAAAATTCAGCCAAATAATGTCACTAGTTGCTATGGGTGACATTTAAAAAAGTAACATTTATTGGTCTAGCCTCGGCCTTGGATAGCTTCGCTTGCTAACAGTCCCCTTGCTGTTCCTATTCAAGAAAACAGTACGCGATATAATGCAATTTGCATCAAGTGGCTTAGTTGCGTAGCTAAGTATTTTAGATTTATTCTAATCAAACCCATCAATAAGTCTGATCAGCCATTCATCAATTCGAGAGATATAACACTCCCCTGCCCTGTTCTGACAAGCAGTACTTTGCTGTAACATTTTCAATGAAGTAGTTTGTATTCTGCCTTAATTCTGATTCGCAAAACAATCTCAAAATGAATTTGTCTGATGTCGTGGCATTGGTACATATAAAAACGGATTTTCAAAAAATTTACTAAGTATGGTTGGTGTAAAAAATGTGATAGTTTGTAGAAAAGACTAATGAATTTTTTGGCTTCGACAGTTTTTAATAATGACTTGATATTCAGTTTTTGAGTTATGCTGGGTCGACTACCATAATAGATAGGCTTTGCACTCAAGTATAGTCATCAACTACGTTCAAAACATCTTGAAATATACATGCGCAAGTCTGATATTTACATTAACGTTCTTAAACTTTGTTGCTGCCCCCAATTATTGTAATGAAAGTTACTTGACACATAGCAACATTATCCATCGCATTTTCTATGGAGTCCTTTATAGCAGCGTGCATCGCATTGCAAATACCTCCTTACTTGAGCTAATGATTTGTTGGCGTTTGCTCTGCCGTAACTCGCTTCATTCAATTAGAAATTAAAGCGGCTACTCTTAGCTCTGCGCTCTGTCCTCCATTCAAACATGGACTTTACTTACATTTCTACTGATCAAATCAAATACTGTATAACACATTTCTACCGTAACCTAAGAGCTATAACTATTGCATATTCCAATAAGGATAAAAATAGAGGTTCAGAATACAGTATAAAACTTTGGCCCCTTTTATTCCGCTTGAACAAGTAACTTACCAGAGAGGTACCTATAGGTTTTCCTGAACACCACCAGGTTGGAGATTCTTGTGCCCTATGCTAACAATTGGAGCAAAACAATATCAAAATTCGTAACTTTAATAGAAATTTCCACCCTTTGTATATGGAATTAAAGATAGTGCATTCGCCGAGATTAAAAATAGTGCATCCGCGAAGATCGATTTAATTATGCACTTTCTAACATCCTGACAAATGTTGCACTATTCTACCATGAAACCAACCTCATGGGGCATGTAAAATAACTTCATGAACAGGTTTCTGCCAGTAGTATATGGGGGTTCAAAATTATACATTTGCAAAGATCCATTAAATTATGAGAGTTCCAATGTCCTACCTAACATAACACTTATCTCATGAAACCAGCTTCATGTGGCAGGTGCTATAGACAAAATACAGTATTTTTCAATTAAAATCTGTACCTTCATTAACAGTGGTTCCCGCCAGTAGTGTATATAGTTCAAAATAATGCATTTGCCAAGATCTATTCAACTAAGTGAGTTCTAAGGTTCTAACTAATACCTCTTCACCTAAACTGAAAATTTTTACCGGTTAGTACACCCAATTAATATGGTAAATATGCGATACTTTAATTATTAGCAAAACTTATTTTCTATAAGAAATGGATGAGGATTT
Source organism: Palaemon carinicauda (assembly GCF_036898095.1). Lineage (NCBI taxonomy): Eukaryota > Metazoa > Arthropoda > Malacostraca > Decapoda > Palaemonidae > Palaemon > Palaemon carinicauda. Next base: position 153,841,310 of record NC_090727.1, read on the forward strand.
TTTCTATGTTTAATCGAGGCTGGAACATAACTTGCATTTGTGAGACTGATGGTAGGTTATTTAGCATGCGTACTACACTTTTTTGTTTGAAGTAATTACATGGGTCTTTTTTAACCAATTAAGAGGTTCTAGATACTTAAGGATTTTAATCACTTGCTACCAACTCTTGTTCTTTAAACTATGGTGAAAACTTTTAAAGCCTCTATCTTTCTTCCTCCTGCTTTCAGCATCATTGCGGTTATCGAGCACACCGGCAGTTTTACTACTTTTTGCAGATTTTAATACCTCTCATTTCCTGTTCTTATACCTTTTCAGTGCCTCGTTAATCAGCAATGCACTTGTCCCTACCAGCAGTACCAACACTTACCAAGTCTTTACAAATACCTTGCAAGTAGATTCCTTTATAGGTTCCCACTTCCATACAACATCCCATCGCTCCCTCAAAACTTACGGCTTGCGCTCCTTGAGAAACTCACATCTACAAAGTCCCGGTCTCGACAGTTTCCATAGCTTACTTCAAAATCAGTAGCTCTTCCTCTCCAAACCATGTTTCTCACACTAGACAGCTTCTGTTCCTGTTATACAAAAACTTTTATTAATACCCTGAAAAAAAAATTGTGTATCACTTATTTCAGATTAGAATTATTGTAACATAATAAAAAAAGAACACGCTACCCTTTTTCAATAGGTGATTTCACTATAAAAAAACCATAAATTATTTATTAAAAATATAAATTTTTCTCAGACCATACTTTGAGATACTTTGGAATAGATGAAACGCAGCAATAAACGGACCTTGTATTGATTCTGATACTGTTCAGTGGTGGTAATCAGACACAAACTAAAATACTAATAAAATAAAATGCATTCATGTAAAAAAAAAAATAGCTGTGAAGTATAATTTTCCAAAACCTTTAAGATGGCGGGTAATTCTTCACAAGCCATATCACCATTTTCTAAAAACTAAATCTTTCATTTTATGGTGTATTTTCAAGTAATCTTACCTTAATTTCTTGAGGAAAAGTCGTCATAACCAATTTCCGTCCTTACAAGCTTGGGGGACCCTAATTTCGTATCAGAAGTTTAGGATGGGGAAATATTAAAAACTGGTGCTTTGCAGCATTAATAATCATCAGAAATGCACGCTAAACAGAACCAGTTGGAAAAAATATAAATAACGTAACTGGCATGAAATTAAGGTATCTATGACTTCACGTCCATCTGTTTTTCTACATAATGGCTCGCTTTGCTTGGAAATAATATCACTGTCATGTTCTGGCAAGCAGTAAATGTTGATCTGTGCTCACAAACCGAATAGGTCATTATTTTGGGGATATTTTTTCACTTACGCATGAAAAACAATACCTATACAATTTAGTTATTTCATCATAATGGCCAATGGAGGAAATTACACTAAATTGCTCTATAGATTGTACTTCCCTCTTGTCACTACAGAGTGATCACACCTTAAGACTTTCCTGTTGTAGTTGATCCTAACAAATAACTCTAAAGCATTCAACACTTCCTTAAGAATCAAGTCTTTGAGCAAATTCAATCACCAGTTCAATACCACCACTAGAAAAAATGATAAGATTCACCATAACCAATATTGCTCTGCACATAATCCATAGGAATTGAGTTTTTGTCAAAATTAACGCAAGAAGGGCAAGTCCCTGCCTATGCCGTGCGATTGCAGAAAGACTAAATTTGTGGCTTTGTAAGTTTCTAATAATGACTGGAAGAGGATATTCAATAATAGTTAAACTTTGTGCTTAAGCATAGTCATCAATTACGTTCGAAACACCTCAAAATGTACGTGCGCTAGTCTGATATTTACATTACCGTTCTTAAACTTAAATGCTGCCGCTAGTCATTGTAATTACACGAGGACGCAGAGAAACATTTTCCATCACATTTTCTATAGTCGTTTGTAGCACAGTGCATCGAATTACGAATACCTCCTTACTTGAAGTAATGATTTGTTGGTTTTTGCTCTGTCATAACTCTCTTCACTTAACTGAAAATTATTTCATTGCCTTTACATTCTGGCAAGAGGAACATCGCTATATACGTTAGCCCTGTGGGCTAAATTTCAGCATTATTAATGAAATTGAAAGGGGCGTATACATTTAATGGGGGTAAGTTGTAGCTTCACACTCTAGCCTAACAGTTTCCATTTTAAGGATCCGATCATCAACCATTTATACCCTTAACTACTTAAATAAGAGCTATAATTGTATATTACAATACAGTATTGAAAAATAAGGTTTAGAAAACAAAACTTTGGGCCCTGTATTCTGTTTGAACAAATAAAGTAACTTACCATAAAAACCACCAGTGACCAAGTTTTTCTGAAAACAAAATGGAGAGATGCACGTGGTTGATGCTGACGAGCAAACCGGGGATTTTTCATTGAAATCCAACTTATGTATTAAAGGTTACCTCCAGTATCATATGGGAATCAAAATCATTTATCTGCAAAGGTCTATTCAATTAGAGTATACGAGTTCTATTTTCATAACATTGCACTGTTCTGTAATGAAATTGGGTCATGTTAGACCAAGTAATGAGACACCAGGCAAGGGAAAAACTAATGTATTAAAATCTATTCATAGTGGCAGCCTAAAGGAAGATATCACGTTCAAAATATTGTATTTCAGTGTCCTAACTAACGCTAATACTATTGGATATACGTTATACATACCTGAACATAATTTTGAGAAAGCAGTTACTTTTCTAGTTTCAATCTCTCCTCATACCCTAGCCAAAATTACGGAAAATTATAGAACAGAGCTATACACTCTTTTGAGCGATGTTGGATCTACCATAACTGAGAAGCTAAGGCTTTGCACTAGGTATAATCATCAATTACCTTCAAAACACCATAAAATAAACAGTGTACCAGTAACCATGTTCAAATTAACTTGAACTCTTGTTTGCGCCAATGATAAACCATTCATTGTATTGGAAGAAAGGTTATTAAAATCGAATAGTATTTAGACTTGCACTAGAGCATTTGATTCACAGGACTTGGACGCATAAATGAACGTGATTTTCCCCATCTCACTTTCTATGGAGCCGTTCGTTGCAGCGCTCGTCGTATTAAAAATACCTCTCTATTAAAAGATGATTTCTCGGTTATTGCTCTGCCATAATTTGCATCTCTCGCGATTAAAAATCACCGCATTGCCATTATGTTCTGGAAAGCGGAAAATGTCTTGCCACGCGTGTTAACCATGTGGGCCTGTATTTTCACTTTGTCAATTACAGCATACACTTAGCACGTGTACACACTTGAAAGGGGTTAGTTGTAGCTTCGTGCTCTGGGCTCCATTGAAACAGACTTTACATACATTTCCAACAATCACTAAATATATTGATAAGTTTATACCCTAACCTAAGAGCTATAACTATCGCATACAGTATTCCATTCCATTCTAACAAGTAACTTACCAGAAGTACCTATAGGTTTTTCTGAATTACCAGGTATGATGTACCTGTGCCCTATGCTGACAATTGGAGCAAGATAATTTTCATCAAAATTCGTAACTTCGTTAATAGAAGTTTTCACCTTTAGTATATGGGGTTGAAAAGTGCTTTCATGGAGATCTATTCAACTATGCGAGGTCTAACATCCTAACAAATATTGCACTATTCTACCATGAAACCCACCTCATGGGGAATGTGCAGCCCCCCAAAAAATCAAACTTCATCAACAGGTTTCCACCAGAAGTATATGGGGTTCAAAAACATATATTTGCAAAGATCCAGTTAATTATGCAAGTTTTAAGGTCCTAACTAATATTGCACCATTATATCATGAAACCAACTTCATGTGGCATGTGCTGTAGACAAAAAAAGGTATTTTTCTATTAAAATCTGTACCTTTATTAACAGAGGTTTCTGCCAGTAGTATAAGGGGTTCATATTAATACATTTGCAAAAATCTATTCAACAGTGCTAGTTCTAAAGTCTTTACTAATATTGCACTTATATCATGAAACCAACCTCGTGGCATGTGCTATGATAAACTTTCCATCTGTAATTTCATTAATAGAGGTTTCCACCAGTAGTATAAGGGGTTCATATTAATACATTTGCCAAGATCTATTCAACTAAGCAAGTTCTACGGTTCTGACTAATAACTTCACCTAAACGGAGCATTTTTACCTGTATATCAGTAAACCAGATTAATCAGGTAAATGAGCGATACTTTAATTACTAGCAAAACTTATTTGCTATAAGAAATGGATAAATTCTAGTTAGTTTGGCATTTTTTCAATGTTTAATCAAGGCTGGGGCATAACTTGCATTTGGGAGACTGATGGTAGGTTATTTAGCATGCGTACTTCGCAACCACTTCTGCCACCGTAACTTTTTTATACAACGTAATTACACGGACTTTTAACCAATTAAGAACTTCCAAATATGCTTCTAATTTCCTGTTCTTGTACCATCAGTGCCTCCAAGTTAGAAATGCACTTGTCCCTACCAGCAGTACCAACATTTACAAGTCTTTAAAAAATACCTTGCAAGTAGATTCCTTTTCTCCATTTTGTCTGTGATCAAGTTCCCACCTACATCCAATGTGCCATCGCTTCCTCCAAACTTCTGGCTTGCACTTCTCAAGAAACTCGCAGCAACAAACAGTCCTTCTCTCGCCAGTTTCCATAGCTACTTCAAAACCAGTAACTCTTCCTTTACAAACCATGTTCCTCACATTCGACTAACGGATGAGTACACAACTGTGTTCCAGGTTCTGTTCCTGTCTTATTCAAAAACTACATCACTGAAATAAAACATGTATCAGTTATTTGCCATTAAAATTATTGAAACATTCTATATAGTAGAAAAACAACCAGCTACCCAATTTTAATTGGAGACTTCACTATAAAACCCCATAAATTGTTTTTTTTAAATGTGAACTTGTCTCAAACCATACTTTGAAATACCGCAGCTATAAACAAACCTTACATTGATTTCGGTACATGTTCCATGGTGGCATCTTATCTATAAACGTGCTTCACGTCCATCTAATGTGTTTTGCTACGCCGTGACTAGCTTCGCTCGAAAATAAAACAATCTCGCTAAGTTTTGGCAATGAGAACATGTTGAGCTGCGTCCACAAACCCGTTGGTCGTCATGTAGTAAACGGAGAGCGATTTCATCATAATTGCAGGAAGATGAAATTATTAAATTTCCAAATAGATTGTACTTCCTTTTGTCCTTTCATCACAACAGAGCGGTCATACCTTAAGGCGTTCGTAGTCGATCCTACAAAGAACTCTACAGTTCTCGCAACATTTTTCCTTAAGAATTAATTCAATAGCATATTCAATCACTAGTTCAATATCACCAATAAAAAAAAAATTGGCCATAACCAATATCGCACAGTACAATCCGTAGGAATTCGGTTTTTGTCAAAATTAATGCAAGAAACCCAGCCCCTGCCTCTGACATAGTTACAACTAAACGAAGGCAGTTTTTCCTTCATTATTCAGATATTCAGTCAAACAAGGATTCAGTGAACGTTAAGGTATGGTAACAATTACTCCACTGAAATCATACCAAAGCCTCGGCCTTGGAAAGCTTCGCTTGCTAACAGTCTCCTTGCTGTCCCTGTTCAAGAAAGCAGAACGCGATACAATGCAATTTCCATCAAGTGGGTTAGTTGCGTATTGAAGTATTTTAGCGGTGTTCTAATTATCAAACCCCATCAATGTCTGATTGGCCACGCATCGATTCGAGAGATTCAACACCTCCCTGTTCTGTTTTGACAAGCAGTTCGTTGCTGTAAAATTTTCAACAAAATAGTTTGTATTTTGCGTTTTTGATTCTCAAACCAATTTCAACATAAATTTGTCTCTGCTCTGCCGTGGCATGGATGCAAATCAAAACTGAATTTTCGAATTTACTCGAGTACAGTAGGTGAAAACTAATCCGATTCTATTTGTAGAAAATCAAGACGTGAATTTTGTGGCTTTTTGAAAGTTTTTAATGACTGGAGGAGGATAATCTGAGTTTTAAAGTTATGCCGGGTCGACTACCATAATGGGCTTTGCGCTTGAGTATAGTCGCCAATTACATACGAAACGCCTTCAAATATACGATTGCTAGTCTGATATTTACATTAACTTTCTTAAACTTTGTTGCTGCCACCAGTCATTGTAATAAAACGGTTACTGTGATCAAAACCAAATGAGTAGTAATGAAACCGTCAAAACATGGAAGCTATTATTTGCCTGAACTCGAGACAAAAAATTTTCCATCGCATTTTCAATGGATTCTTTTCTAACAGCGTGAAGCATGCATCGTATTACGAATACCTCCTTAATTCGAGCTAATGATGTTGGTTTTTATTCTGCCATAACTTGCTTCACTCAACTAAAAATTCTCTCATTGCCTTTACATTCTGACAAGCAACATATTTCGCTACATACGTTAGCCCTGTGGGCTAAAATTTCAGTATCAGTAAACAAATTGAAAGGGCTGTATATACTGAATGGAATAAGTTGTAGTTTCACACTCCAGCTTCTGTTCGAATAGTTTTCATTTTAAGGATCAGACTATATTCAACATTTATACCCTAAACTTCTTAAATAAATTAAGAGCTATAATTGTATATTACAATATTGAAAAAACAGGTTTAGAAAATAAATCTTTGGGCCCTGTATTCTGTTTGAACAAATAAAGTAACTTACCATAAAAACCACCAGTGACCAAGTTTTTCTGAAAACCAAGTGGAGAGATGCGCGTGGCCTGTGCTGACGAGCAAACCGGAGATTTTTCATTAAAATCCAACCTATGTATTAAAGGTTACCTCCAGTATCATATGGGAATCAAAATCATTTATCTGCAAAGGTCTATTCAATTATGAGTTCTGATATCAAAAACATTGCACTGTTCTGTAATGAAGTTGGGTCATGTTAGACCAAGTAATGAGACACCAGGCAAGAGAAAAACTAATGTATTAAAATCTATTCATAGTGGCAGCCTAAAGATAGATATCAGTTTCAAAATATTGTATTACAGTGTCCTAACTAACGCTAATACTGTTGGATATACGTTATACATACCTGAAAATTTCGAGAAAGCCGTTACTTTTCTAATTTCAATCTCTCCCCATATCCTAGCCAAAATTACGTAAAAGTATAGAACAGAACTATACTGTACACCTTTTGGAGCGATGTTGGATCTACCATAACTGAGAAGCTAGGGCTTTGCACTAGGTATAGACATCAATTACCTTCAAAACACCCTAATATATACAGTGTACCAGTAACCATGTTCAAATTAACTTGAACTCTTGATTCCGCCAATGATAAACCAGTCATCGTAATGGAAGAAAGGTTATTAAAATCGAATAGTATTTATACTTGCACTAGAGCATTTGATTCACAGGACTTCGACGCATAAACGAACATGATTTTCCCCATCTCATTTTCTATGGATCCGTTCGTTGCAGCGCTCATCGTATTAAAAATACCTCTCTATTAAAAGATGATTTCTTGGTTATTGCTCTGCCATAAATTGCTTCTCTCGCGATTAAAAATCACCTCATTGCCGTTATGTTCAGGAAAGCGGAAAATGTCTTGCCACGCGGGTTAACCATGTGGGCCTGTATTTTCACATTGTCAATTACAGCATACATTTAACACGTATACACACCTAAAAGGGGCTAGTTGTAGCTTTGCGCTCTGGGCTCCATTGAAACACGGACTTTACATACATTTCCAACGATCACTAAATATATTGATAAGTTTATACCCTAACCTAAGAGCTATAACTATCGCATACAGTATTCCAATAACGATACTAAGAGGTTTAGAATATTAAAATTTGGGCCTTTTACTCCATTCTAACAAGTAACTTACCAGAAGTACCTATAGGTTTCTAGGAATTTTAAGGTATGATGTTCCTGTCCCCTAAGCTGACAATTGGAGCAAGACAATTTTCATTAAATTTCTTAACTTTGTTAATAGAAGTATCCACCTTTAGTATATGGGTTAAAAATGGTGCATTCATGATCTATTCAACTATGCGAGGTCTAACATCCTAACAAATATTGCACTACTCTACCATGAAACCAACCTAATGGGGCATGTGCTGCCAAAAACTTGTAATCTAACTTAATCAACAGGTTTCTGCCAGTAGTATATGGGGTTCAAAATAATACATCTGCCAAGACCCTTTAAATTATGCGAGTCCTAATGTCCTAACAAATATTGCACTGTTAGATCATGAAACCGACCTCGTGGCATGTGCTATGACATACTTTTCATTAAAATCTGTAGCTTCAGTAATAGAGGTTTCCACCTATAGTATATGGAGTTCAAACTAATGCATTTGCAAAGATCTATTCAACTATGAGAGTTCTAAGGTCCTAATACCTCTTCACCTAAACTGAGCATTTTTACCCATGTTAGTACGCCAAATTTATATGATAAATGTGCAATACTTTAAACACTAGCTAAACTTATTTGCTATAAAAATTGGATAATTCTGGTTAGTTTAACCTTTTTTCTATGTTTAATCAAGGCTGGGACATAACTTACATTTGGGAGGGTGATCGTAGGGTATTTAGCTGCCGTACTTCGCAATCGCTTTTGCCGCCATAACTTTTGTGTGACGTAATTACATAGACTTTTTAACCAATTAAGAGCTTCCAAATATTTATGGCTTTTTTCAATCACTTGGTACCATCTCTTCTCTAAATAAGCTAAAAAATTCTTAAGGCCTCTAGCATATTTCATCCTGCTTTCTTCTTCTCTGCCATTATCCTGCACAAATCAGCAGTTTTACTATTACAGATTTTACTGCCTCTAATTTCCTGTTCTTGCACCGTCAGTGCCTCCTCCAGTTAGCAATGCACTCCTCCCTACCAGCAGTACCAACATTTACAAGTCTTTAAAAAATACCTTACAAGTAGATTCCTTTTCTCCATTTTGTCTGTGACCAAGTTCCCACCTCCATCCAATATGCCATTGCTTCCTCCAAACTGTTTCTGGCTTGCTCTCCTCAAACTCACAGCTACAAAGAGTCCTCTCGCCAGTTTAAATAGATTACTTCAAAATCAGTAGCTCTTCCTTTCCAAGCCATGTTTCTCTCACTTGACAAAGGTATGAGTATACAACTGCACTCCAGCTTCTGTTCCTGTCGTTATTCAAAAACTACAACACTGAAATAAAACATTTATGTTATTTACTATTACAATTATTGAAACATTCTATAAAGTAGAAAAAGAACCAGCTACCCAATTTTAATTGATGACCACTGTAAAACCCCATAGATTGTTTTTTTTCTTTAAATGTGAACTTGTCTCAAACCATAATTTGAAATACTTTGAAATAGCTGAAACCCAGCTATAAACGGACCTTACATTGATTTCGGTACATGTTCCATGGTGGCATTTATCATCTATAACGCGCTTCACGTTCATCTAATGTGTTTTGCTACGCCGTTGCTACGCAATGACTCGCTTCACTCAAAAATAAAACAATCTCTAAGTTTTGGCAAGGAGTACATGTTGAGCTGCGTCTACAAACTCCGTTAGTCATTACCGATGTAGTAAATGGAGAGCGATTTCATCATAATTCCAGGAAGATGAAATTAGACAAGTTTACAAATAGATCGTATTTTCTTCTGTCCTTTCGTCACTACAGAGCTATCATACCTAAAGGCATTCTTATTGTAGTCGATCCTACAAACAACTCTACAGTTCTCGCAACACTTCCTTAGGAATTATGTGTATAGCATATTCAATCACTAGTTCAATATCACCAATAAAAAAAATAATAAAATCTGCCATAATCAATCTTGCACAGCATAATCCGTATGAATTGAGTTTTTGTCAAAATTAACGCAAGAAGCCCAGCCCATGCCTCTGACATAGTTACAACTAAATGAAGGCAGTTTTTCCTTCATTCAGATATTCAGTCAAAGAACGTTAAGATACGGTAACTATTACTCCGCTGAAATCATAGCAAAACTTTCGACTGAAATCGTTCGTAATTGGATATGAAACTATTACGTCAATGATGTCACAGCTCTCAGCCAATAAACTGTAATTGGAACTTCTTGTGTTTGTGCAAGAAAAAAGCGAGTTAAAGGGCTCATTAAAAGTAAACGTTGCAGTAGAACTCTCCCCCAACCTAAGAAAAATTCTAGCGTGGTTCAATCTCATTTGGCTATACTTTTTATATAGCTTTTCACATGCTCTTTCCATCAAGTAATTTCTTTTTATAGAGTGCGGCAAAGCTTCTGAAGTTTTACCCAATGGTGTTCGATAAACCATACTTTGGAATAAGTGAAACGCAACAATAAACAGACATTGCATTTACTTTGGCATAAGAACACAAAGGACAATTATAATACAAGAAAAAAGTTACAGAACGCTGGCGCTAAAAAAATCAGCAAAATAATGTCACTAGTTGCTATGGGTGACATTTAAAAAAAAGTCTACCATTTATTGGTCTAGCCTCGGCCTTGGATGGCTTCACTTGCTAACAGTCCCCTTGCTGTTCCTGTTCAAGAAAGCAGTACGCGATACAATGCAATTTGCATCAAGTGGGTTAGTTGCATCGCTAAATATTTCAAGAGTTATTCTAATCAAACCCCATTGATAAGTCTGATCAGCCATGCATCAATTCGAGAGATATAACTCCTCCCCTGCCCTGTTCTGACAAGCAGTACGTTGCTGTAACATTTTCAATGAAGTAGTTTGTATTCTGCCTTAATTCTGATTCGCAAAACAATCTCAAAATGAATTTGTCTGCTGTCGTGGCATTGGTACATATAAAAACAATTTCAAAAAATTTACCAAGTACAGTAGGTAAAAAAAATTTGTGATAGTTTGTAGAAAAGACTAATGGATTTTATGGCTTCAACAGTTTTTAATAATGACGATATTCAGTTTTTGAGTTATGCTGGGTCGACTACCATATTAGTTAGGCTTTGCGCTCGAGTATAGTCATCAACAACGTTCAAACCACTTTGAAATATGCATGCGCTAGTCTGATTTACATAACGTTCTTAAACTTAGTTGCTGCCCCCAGTCATTGTAATTAAACAGTTACTCGACGCATAGAAACATTTTCCATCGCATTTTCGATGGAGTCGTTTGTAGCAACGTGCATCGTATTGCAAATACCTCCTTACTTGAGCTAATGATTTGTTGGCGTTTGCTCTGCCGTTAACTCATTTCACTCTACTAGAAATTCTCATTGCCCTTTGTGTTCAGGCAAGCGGAACATTTCGTTACATACGTTAGCCCTGTGGGATAAAATTTCAGTATTCTCAAACATAGAAAGGGGTATACTGTATACACTTAATTGGGTAACTCGTAACAACACTCCAGCCTCTGTTCGAACAGACTGGGTTTCCTTTTCTAAGGATCAGACCATATCAAACACATTTATACCCCTAACTTCCATTAGATAAAATAAGGAGCTATAATTGTATATTACAAGATTGAAAAATAACAGATTTAGAAAAAACTTTGGGACCTGTATTTTGTTAAAAATAAGTTAACTTACCACAAAAACCACCTGTGACCAAGTTTTTCTAAACTACAAAATGTAAGGATGCTCGTGGCCTGTGCCGACGAGTAAACTGGGAATTTTACATTAAAATCCAACTTTAGTACTAAAGATTTCCTCCACTATTTCATAGGATTCAAAATTATATATGTGCAAAGATCTATTCAATAATGCGAGTTCTAGTGTGCTCAAATTGCACCGTTCTGCAATGAAATTGGGTCTTATTAGAACAAGTAACGAGACAATAGGCAAGGACAAAACTAATTTATCAATTAAAATCTGTTAATACTGGCACCCTTAAGTGAAATCTAGGGTTCAAAATATTGCATTGGAAGAGATTTATTTGATTAGGGGTGTTCCAATAGTTCTAACAGTGTTACGCTAATACCACTGAATATTCGTTATACCTATACAAAATTTAGAAACCAACCTCATGGGGCATGTGCTGCCAAAAACTTCAAATGTAACTTCAGGTTTCTGCCAGTAGTATATGGGGTTCAAAATAACAGTTGCAAAAATCCCTATTATGCAAGTTCCAATGTCCTAACTAATATTGCAATGTTATATCATGAAACCAACTTCATGTGGCATGTGCTATAGACAAAAAACTTTCTAAAATCTATACCTTCTTTAACAGAGGTTTCCGCCAGTAGTAGAGAGTTCAAAATAATGCATTTGTCAAGATCTATTCAACTAAGCGAGTTCTAAGGTCCTAACTAATACCTCTTCACCTAAACCGAGCGCTTTTACCTGTTAGTACGCCTAATATATTTGGTAAATGTGCAATACTTTAATTACTAGAAAAACTTATTTGCTATAAAAAATGGATGAATTCTGGTTTGGGATTTTTTTCTATGTTTAATCGAAGCTGGAACATAACTTGCATTTGGGAGACTGATGGTAGGTTATCTAGCATGCGTACTTCACAATCCCTTTTGCCACCATAACTTTTGTGTTCCAAGTAATTACATGGACCTTTTAACCAATTAAGAGCTTCCAGATGTTTAGGGCTTTTTAATCACTTGCTACCAACTCTTATTCTTTAAACTATGGTGAAAACTTTTAAAGCCTCAATCTTTCTTCCTCCTGCTTTCAGCATCATTGCGGTTATCGAGCACACACCGGCAGTTCTACTACTTTTTGCAGATTTTAATGCCTCTCATTTCCTGTTCTTATTCATTTTCAGTGCCTCATTAATCAGCAATGCACTTGTCCCTACCAGCAGTACCAACACTTACCAAGTCTTTACAAATACCTTGCAAGTAGATTCCTTTATAGGTTCCCACTTCCATACAACATCCCATCGCTCCCTCAAAACTTATGGCTTGCGCTCCTCAAGAAAAATAACTTCTACAAAGTCCCGGTCTCGACAGTTTACATAGCTTACTTCAAAATCAGTAGCTCTTCCTCTCCAAACCATGTTTCTCACACTAGACAGCTTCTGTTCCTGTTATTCAAAAACTTTTATTAACACCCTGAAAAAAAATTGTGTATCAGTTATTTTCTATTAGAATTATTGTAAAAGTAAAAAAAGAACAATACCCATTTTCAATTGGTGACTTCACTATAAAAAAAAAAACCATAATTTTATTTAAAATGTGAACTTTTCCCAAACCATATTTTGAGATACTTTGGAATAGCTGAAACAGCAATAAACAGACTTTGCATTGATTCTGATAAGTGTTCAGCAGTGGTAATCAGTCACTAAAACTAGAACACTAATAAAATAAAAAGCGTTCATGTAAAAAAAAATGGCTGGGGAGTATAATTATCCAAAACATTAAAAACAGCAGGTAATTCTTCACAAGCCATATCACCATTTTCTAAAAACTAAATCTTTAATTTTAAGGTGTATTGTCAAGTAATCGAACCTTAATTTCTTGAGGAAAGTCGTCATAACCAATTTCCCTCCTTACAACCTTGGGGGACCCTAATTTGGTATCAGGAATTTAGGATGGGGAAATATTAAAAACCAGTGCTTTTCTGCATTAATAATAGTCAGAAATGCACGCTAAACAGAACCAGTTGGAAAAAATATAATTAACGTAACTGGCATGAAATTAAGGTATCTATGACTTCACGTCCATCTGTTTTTCTACATAATGGCTTGCTTTGCTCGGAAATAATATCACTGCTATGTTCTGGCAAGCAGAAAATGTCGAGCTGTGCTCACAAACCCCATAAGTCATTATTTCGGGGATATTTTTTCACTTTCGCATGAAAAACAATACCTATACACTTAGTTATTTCATCATAATGGCCGATGGATGAAATTACACTAAATTGTGCAATAGATTGTACTTCCCTCTTGTCACTACAAAGTGATCACACCTTAAGACTTTCCTGTTGTAGTTGATCCTACAAATAACTCCAAGGCATTCAACACTTCCTTAAGAATCATGTTGTCTTTGAGCATATTCAATCACTAGTTCAATATCACCACTAGAAAAAATAATGGTAAAATTCACCATAACCAATATTGCTCTGCATATAGTCCATAGGAATTGAGTTTTGTCAAAATTAACGCAAGATGGGCAAGTCCCTGCCTATTCCATGCGATTGCAGAAAGACTGAATTTGTGGCTTTGAAAGTTTTTAATAATGACTGGAAGAGGATATTCAATAATAGTTAAACTCTGTGCTTAAGTAGAGTCATCAATTACGTTCGAAACACCTCAAAATGTACGTGCGTTAGTCTGATATTTACATTACCGTTCTTAAACTTTAATGCTGCCGCCAGTCATTGGAATTACATGAGGACGCATAGAAACATTTTCCATCACATTTTCTATAGTCGTTTGTAGCAGAGTGCATCGAATTACGAATACCTCCCTACTTGAACTAATGATTTGTTGGTTTTTGCTCTCTCATAACTTCACTCAACTGAAAATTATTTCATTGCCTTTACATTCTGGCAAGAGGAACAACGCTACATAGGTTGCCTCTGTGGGCTAAATTTCAGCATTAAAAAATTGAAAGGGCGTATACATTTAATGGGGGTAAGTTGTAGCTTCATACTCCAGCCTAACAGTATCCATTTTAAGGGTCCGACTAATCATTTATACCCTAAACTACTTAAAATAAGAGCTATTATCGTATATTACAATATTGAAAAAAAAACAGGTTTAGAAAATAAAACTTTGGGCCCTGTATTCTGTTTGAACAAATAAAGTAACTTACTATAAAAACCACCAGTGACCAAGTTTTTCTGAACACCAAGTGGAGAGATGCGCGTGGCCTGTGCCGACGAGCAAACCGGGGATTTTTCATTAAAATCCAACTTATGTATTAAAGGTTACCTCCAGTATCATATGGGAATCAAAATCATTTATCTGCAAAGGTCTATTCAATTATGAGTTCTGATATCAAAAACATTGCACTGTTCTGTAACGAAATTGGGTCATGTTAGACCAAGTAATGAGACACCAGGCAAGGGAAAAACTAATGTATTAAAATCTATTCATAGTGGCAGCCTAAAGGAAGATATCACGTTCAAAATATTGTATTTCAGTGTCCTAACTAACGCTAATACCATTGGCTATTCGTTATACATACCTGAACATAATTTCGAGAAAGCGGTTACTTTTCTAATTTCAATCCCTCCCCATATCCTAGCCATAACGTAAAATTATAGAACACAGCTATACACTCTTTTGAGCGATGTTGGATCTACCATAACTGAGAAACTATGGCTTTGCACTAGGTATAGTCATCAATTACCTTCAAAACACCCTAAAATATACAGTGTACCAGTAACCATGTTCATATTAACTTTAACTCGTTTCTGCCAATCATAAACCAGTCATCGTAATGGAAAAGATGATCAAAATAGAACAGTTTTTAAACTCAAAACACTATAGCAATTGATTCACAGGACTTTGACGCATAAATGAATGTGATTTTCCCCATCTCATTTTCTATGGAGCCGTTCGTTGCAGCGCTCATCCTACTAAAAATACCTCCTTATTAAAAGATGATTTCTTGGTTATTGCTCTGCCATAACTTGCTTCTCTCGCGATTAAAAATCACCTCATTACCGTTATGTTCTGGAAAGCGGAAAATGTCTTGCAACGCGTGTTAACCATGTGGGCCTGTATTTTCACATTGTCAATTACAGTACAGTATACATTTAACACACATACACACCTAAAAGGGGCTAGTTGAAGCTTCGCGCTCTGGGCTCCATTGAAACAGACTTTACATACATTTCCAACGATCACTAAATATATTGGAAAGTTTATACCCCAACCTAAGAGCTATAACTATCGCATACAGTATTCCAATAACGATACAGAGAGGTTTAGATATTAAAATTTGGGCCTTTTACTCCATTCTAACAAGTAACTTACCAGAAGTACCTATAGGTTTTTCTGAATTACCAGGTATGATGTTCCTGTCACCTATGCTGACAATTGGAGCAAGACAATTTTTATTAAAATTCTTAACTTCGTTAATAGAAGTATCCACCTTTAGTATATGGGGTTAAAAATAGTGCATTCATTAAGATCTATTCAACTATGCGAGTTCTTACGTCCTAACCAATATTGCACTATTCTACCATGAAACCAACCTCATGGGGAAAGTGCTGCCAAAAAATTAAAATCTAACTTCATTGACAGGTTTCTGCCAGTAGTATATGAGGCTCAAAATAATACATTTGTAAAGATAGTTAATTATACAAGTTCTAATGTCCTAACTAATATTGCACCATTATATCAAGAAACCAACTTCATGTGGCATGTGGTGTAGAAAAGAATGGTATTTTTCTATTAAAATCTGCATCTTTATTACCAGAGGTTTCCGCCAGTATTATATGGGGTTCAATTTAATGCATTTGCCGAGATCTATTCAACTATGCAATTTCTAAGGCTCTAACTAATACCTCTTCACCTAAACTAAGCATTTTTGCCTGTTAGTACAGCAAATTAAAATGGTAAATGTGCAATACTTTAATTACTAGCTAACCTTATTTGCTATAAGAAATGGATGAATTCTGGTTTGGCGTTTTTTCTATGTTTAATCGAAGATGGGACATAACTGACATTTGGGAGACAGATGGTAGGTTATTTCGCATACGTAGTTTGCAATCGCTTTTGCCACCGTAACTTTTTTGTGCAACGTAATTACATGGACTTTTTAACCAATTAAGGGCTTCCAAATATTTAAGGCTTTTAAATCACTTGGTACCACCTCTTCTCTAAATAGGCTAAAAATTCTTAAGGCCTCTAGCATCCTTCGTTCTGCTTCCAGCATCTCTGCGTTATCCCACAAAAATCAGCAGTTTTACTATTAAAGATTTTATTGCCTCTAATTTCCTGTTCTTGTACAGTCAGTGCCTCCTCCAGTTAGCAATGCACCCATCCCTACCAGCAGTACCAACATTTACAAGTCTTTAAAAAATACCTTGCAAGTAGATTCCTCTTCTCCATCTTGTCTGTGACCAAGTTCCCACCTCCATCCAACATGTCATCGCTCCCTCCAAACTTCTGGCCAGCGCTCAACAAACTCAGATACAAATAGTCCTCCTCTTGCCAGTTTCCATAGCTACTTAAAAATCAGTAGCTCTTCCTTTCCAAGCCATGTTTCTCTCACTTGACAGAGGGATGAGTACGCAACTGCATTCCAGCTTCTGTTCCTGTCGTTATTCAAAAACAAATAAAACATGTATCAGTTTACTTTTAAAATTATTGAAACATTCTGTATAGTAGAAAAAGAACCAGCTACCCAGTTTTAATTGGCGACCACTATAAATCCCAATAAATTATCTTTTTTAAATGTGAACTTGTCTCAAACCACACTTTGAAATAGCTGAAACTCGGCAATAAACGAACTTTACGTTGATTTTGGTATATATTCAGTGGTGGCAATCAGAACAATAAAAATACAATACTAATAAAATAAAATGGCCTTTCATGCAAAGAAAATCGGCTGGGGAGAAATATTTTCCTAAACTTTAAAACAGTGGGCAAATTTCACAAGCCGCATCAACATTTTCTAAAAATTAAATCTTTCATTTTATGGTGTATTTTCAAGTAATCGGACCTTAATTTCTTGAGGAAAAGTCCTCATAACCAATATCCCTCCTTACAAGCTTGGGGGACCTTAATTTGGTATCAGGAATTTAGGATGGGGAAATATTAAAAACTATGGCTTTGCAGCATTAATAATCATCAGAAATGCACGCTAAACAGAACCAGTTGGAAAAAATATAAATAACGTAACTGGCATGAAATTAAAGAATTATCTATAACTAACTTCACGTCCATCTGTTTGACTACACTGTGGATCGCTTTGCTCGGAAATAATATCACTGCCATGTTCTGGCAAGCGGTAAATGTTGAGCTGAGCTCACAAACCGAATAGGTCATTATTTCGGGGATATTTTTTCACTTTCGCATGAAAAACAACACCTATACAATTTAGTTATTTCATCATATTGGCCGATGGATGAAATTACACTAAATGGCGCTATAGATTGTACTTCCCTCTTGTCACTACAGAGCGATCACACCTTAAGACTTTCCTGTTGTAGTTGATCCTAACAAATAACTCTAAAGCATTCAACACTTCCTTAAGAATCATGTCTGAGCATATTCAATTACTAGTTCAATTCCACCACTAGAAAAAATAATGATAAAATTCACCATAACCAATATTGCTCTGCACATAATCCATAGGAATTGGGTTTTTGTCAAAATTAACGCAAGAAGGGCAAGTCCCTGCCTATGCCATGCGATTGCAGAAAGACTGAATTTGTGGTTTTGAAAGTTTTTAATAATGACGAAAAGGATATTCAAAAATAGTTAAACTCTGTTCTTAAGTATCGTCATCAATTACGTTCGAAACGCCTCAAAATGTACGTGCGCTAGTCTGATATTTACATTACCGTTCTTAAACTTTAATGCTGCCGCCAGTCATTGTAATTACATGAGGATGCATAGAAACATTTTCCATCACATTTTCTATAGTCGTTTGTAGCAGCATGCATCGAATTACAAATACCTCCTTACTTGAACTAATGATTTGTTGGTTTTTGCTGTCATAACTCTCTTCACTTAACTGAAAATTATTTCATTGCCTTTATGTTCGCGCAAGCAGAACATCGCTATATACGTTAGCCCTGTGGGCTAAATTTCACCATCATTAATAAAATTGAAAGGGGCGTATACATTTGAAGGGGCTAAGTTGTAGCTTCATACTCCAGCCTAACAGTTTCCAGTCTAAGGGTCCGACAATCAATCATTTATACCCTTAACTACTTGAAGAGCTATAATTGTATATTACAAAACAGTATTGAAAAATAAGTTTTAGAAAACAAAACTTTGGGCCCTGTATTCTGTTTGAACAAATAAAGTAACATACCATAAATACCACCAGTGACCAAGTTTTTCTGAAAACAAAATGGAGAGATGCTCGTGGCCGGTGCTGATGAGCAAACCGGGGATTTTTCATTAAAATCCAACTTATGTATTAAAGGTTACCTCCAGTATCATATGGGAATCAAAATCATTTATCTGCAAAGGTCTATTCAATTATGAGTTCTAATATGATAAACATAGCACTGTTCTGTAACGAAATTGGGTCATGTTAGACCAAGTAATGAGACACCAGGCAAGGGAAAAACTAACGTATTAAAATCTATTCATAGTGGCAGCCTAAAGGAAGATATCAGGTTCAAAATATTGTATTTCAGTGTCCTAACTGTAACGCTAATACCATTGGATATACGTTATACATACCTGAACATAATTTCGAGAAAGCGGTTACTTTTCTAACTTCAATCTCTCCCCATATCCTAGCCAAAATTACGTAAAATTATAGAACAGAGCTATACACTTTTTTGAGCGATGTTGGATCTACCATAACTGAGAAGCTATGGCTTTGCACTAGGTATAGTCATCAATTACCTTCAAAACACCATAAAATACAAATTGTACCAGTAATCATGTTCAAATTAACTTGAACTCTTGTTTCTGCCAATCATTAACCAGTCATCGTAATAGAAAAGATGATCAAAATAGAATAGTATTTAAACTCAAAACACTAGAGAGTTTGATTCAAAGGACTTTGACGCATAAATGAACGTAATTTGCCCCATCTCATTTTCTATGGAGCCATTTGTTGCAGCGCCCATCGTAATAAAAAATAACTATTAAAAGATGATTGCTTGGTTATTGCTCTGCCGTAACTTTCTTCTCTCGCGATTAAAAATCACCTCATTGCCGTTATGTTCTGGAAAGCGGAAAATGTCTTGCCACGTGTGTTAACCATGTGTGCCTGTATTTTCACATTGTCAATTACAGTATACACTTAACATATACACACACGGAAGGGGCTAGTTGTAGCTTAGCGCTCTGGGCTCCATTAAAACACCGACTTTACATACATTTCCAACGATCACTAAATATATTGATAAGTTTATACCCTAACCTAAGAGCTATAACTATCGCATACAGTATTCCAATAACGATACAAAGAGGTTTAGAATATTAAAATTTGGGCCTTTTACTCCATTCTAACAAGTAACTTACCAGAAGTACCTATAGGTTTCTAGGAATTACATGATGTTCCTGTGCCTTATGTTGACAATTGGAGCAAGACAATTTTTTTATTAAAATTCGTAACTTCGTTAATAGAAGTATCCACCTTTAGTATATGGGATTAAAAATAGTGCATTCATGAAGATCTATTCAACTATGCGAGGTCTAACATCCTAACCAATATTGCACTATTCTACCATGAAACCAACCTAATGGGCAATGTGCTGCCAAAAACTTGTAATCTAACTTAATCAATAGGTTTCTGCCAGTAGTATAAGGGGTTGAAAATAATAATTTGGAAAAATCCATTAAATTATGAGAGTTCAAATGTCCTAACAAATATTGCACTGTTATATGAAACCAACTTTATGTGGCATGTGCTACGACATACTTTTCATTAAAATCTGTAACTTCAATAATAGAGGTTTCCACCAGTAGTATATGGAGTTCAAACTAATGCATTTGCAAAGATCTATTCAACTATGAGAGTTCTAAGGTCCTAATACCTCTTCACCTAAACTGAGCATTTTTACCCATGTTAGTACGCCAAATTTATATGATAAATATGCAATACTTAATCACTAGCTAAACTTATTTGCTATAAAATGGATAAATTCTGGTTAGTTTGGATAAATTCTGGTTAGTTTAACCTTTTTTCTATGTTTAATCAAGGCTGGGACATAACTTACATTTGGGAGGGTGATCGTAGGGTATTTAGCAGGCGTACTTCGCAATCGCTTTTGCCACCATAACTTTTTTGTGCGACCTAATTACATGGACTTTTTAATCAATTAAGAGCTTCCAAATATTTATGGCTTTTTTCAATCACTTGGTACCCCCCCCCCCCTTCTCTAAATAAGCTAAAAAATTCTTAAGGCCTCTGGCATCTTAGGTCCTGCTTTCAGCATCTCTGCTGTTATCCCACACAAATCAGCAGTTTTACTATTACAGATTTTACTGCCTCTAATTTCCTGTTCTTGTACCATCAGGGCCTCCAAGTCAGCAATGCACTCATCCCTACCAGCAGTACCAACATTTACAAGTCTTTAAAAAATACCTTGCAAGTAGATTCCTTTTCTCCATTTTGTCTGTGACCAAGTTCTCACTTCCATCCAACATACCATCGCTCCCTCCAAGCTTTCTATGGCTTGAGCTCCTCAAGAAAGTCACAGCTACAAATAGTCCTGCTCTCGCCAGTTTCCATAGCTACTTCAAAATCAGAAGCTCTTCCTTTCCAAGCCATGTTTCTCTCACTTGACAGAGGGATGAGTACGCAACTGCGTTCAAGGTTCTGTTCCTGTCGTTATTCAAAAACTACAACACTGAAATAAAACATTCATCAGTTATTTGCTATTACAATTATTGTAACATTCTATATATAGTAAAAAAAAAGTTACCCAATTTTAATTGGTGACCACTATAAAACCCAATTAATTATTTTTTTTAAATGTGAACTTGTCTCAAACCATACTTTGAAATAGCTGAAACGCAACAATAAACAGACTTTACATTGATTTCGGTATATATTCAGTGATGGTAATCAGAATAAAACTTGAATACTAATAAAATAAAAGTTTTCATGCAAAAGAAAATGGCTAGGGAGTAAAATTCTACGAAACTTTCAAACGGTGGGTAATTCTTCACAAGCCGCATCACCATTTTCTAAAAATCTTTCATTTTATGGTGTATTTCCAAGTAATCGGACTTTATTTTCTTGAGGAAAAGTTATCTTAAACCAATTTCCCTCCTTGCAAGCTTGGGGTACCCTAATTTGGTATCAGGAGTTTAGGGTGGGGATATATTAAAAACTAGTGCTTTGCAGCATTAATAAAAGTCTAAATGCACGATAAAACCAGTTAAGAAAAATATGAAATTAATGTAACAGCCATAAAATTAAAGTATCTTATCTATAAACTCGCTTTACTACGCTGTGGCTCGCTTTGCTCGGAAATAATCAACTAGTTCAATACCACCACGAGAAATAATGATAAAATACGCCATAACCAACATTGGATTGCATACAATCCGTAGGAATAAGGATGTCAAAATTAATGCCAGAAGGGCCAGCCTCTGCCGTAGCTACAACAAAACAAAGCTGGTCTTTCCTTCATTATCCTTAGTATTCAATCAAACAAAAATACCAGAGGACGTTAAGGTAACTTTATTACTCTGCTGAAGACATAGTAAAACTTTGTTTTAGAATGAAGTCGTTCGTAATTGGTTGCGGGACCATTATGACGATGTCACAGCTCTAAGCCGATAAACTCATTGGAACGGCTTGTGTTTGCACACGTAGTGAGATAAAGGGATCATTAAAAGCAACCATTGCAGTAGAATAATTCCAGACTTAGGAAAAATTAATGGTAAAAACTTCTCTATTTAATTCTAACTCGTTCAATATATGACCATACTTTTTATATAGCTTTTCAAATGATCTTACCATGTATTTATTCTTTAATATCGAGTGGCATTCTTTTGACGTTTTACCCTTAACGGTGTTCTCGACAAAACCAAATCTTGGAATTAGTGAAATGCAGCAATAAACAGACCTTGCAATCACTTTAGCTTAAGAGCACTTAAAGGTTTTGAAAAACTACTAGGATCAACACCTTCAAACTTCCAAAAACAATTACGGAACGTTTGTGCTAAAAATATTCAGCTAAATGATATCTCTAGTTTCTAATGTTTTCTAAATTCTTTACCACTTATTGGTCTAGACACTGCCTTTGAAAACTTCGTTTGCTAATAGTCACCTTGCGGCTCCTCTGTTCTAGATAGCAGTACCCTATACAGCGCAATTTGCATTGAGGGAGGGAGTTCCGTAGTGAACAAATAACTTACCAGAGAAGTACCTATAGGTTTTCCTGAACACCACCAGGTTGGAGATTCATGTGCCCTATGCTGACAACTGGAGCAAAACAATATTAAAATTCGTAACTTTAATAGAAATTTCCACCCTTTGTATATGGGATTAAAAATAGTGCATTCGCGAATATATATTTAACTATGCGCGTTCTAACATTCTAACAAATTGTGCACTAATCTACCATGAAACCAACCTCTTGGGGCATGTGCTGCCAAAAACTCGAAATCTAACTTCATTGACAGGTTTCCACAAGTAGTATATGTGGTTCTAAATGATACATTTGTAAAGATCCATTAAATTATGTAAGTCCTAATGTCCTAACTAATATTGCACTGTTATATCATGAAACCAACTACATGTGGCATGTGCTATAGAAAAAAAAATGTCAATTAAAATCTGTACCTTCATTAACAGAGGTTTCTGCCAGTAGTATATGGGATTAAAATTAATGCATATGGAAAGATCTATTCAACTAAGCAAGTTCTAAGGTTCTAACTAATACCTCTCCACCTAAACTCAGCATTTTTACCTGTTAGTACACCAAATTAATATGGTAAATGTGCGATACTTTAATTACTAGCAAAACTTATTTGCTATAAGAAATGGATGAATTCTGGTTTGGCATTTTTTCTATGTTTAATCGAAGCTGGGACAATATTTACATTTGGGAGACAGATGGTAGGTTATTTCGCATACGTAGTTTGCAATCGCTTTTGCCACCGTAACTTTTTTATTCAACGTAATTACATGGACTTTTTAACCAATTAAGAGCTTCAAAATATTTAAGGCTTTTCAATCACTTGGTACCATCTCAGTTCTCTAAATATGCTATTAAATTCTCAAGGCAACTAGCATCCGTCGTCCTGCTTTCAGCATCTCTGCCATTATCCCGCACAAATCAGCAGTTTTACTATTAAAAGATTTTATTGCCTCTAATTTCCTGTTCTTGTACAGTCAGTGCCTCCTCCAGTTAGCAATGCACTCATCCCTACCAGCAGTACCAACATTTACAAGTCTTTAAAAATACCTTGCAAGTAGATTCCTTTTCTCCTTTTGTCTGTGACCAAGTTCCCACCTACATCCAACATGCCATCGCTCCCTCCAAACTTTTTCTGGCCTGCGCTCCTCAGGAAACTCGCAGCTACAAATAGTTCTGCTCTTGCCAATTTCCATAGCTACTTCAAAAACAGTAGCTCTTCCTTTCCAAGCCATGTTTCTCTCACTTGACAAAGGGATGAGTACGCAACTGCATTCCAGGTTCTGTTCCTGTCGTTATTCAAAAACTACAACACTGAAATAAAACATGTATCAGTTATTTACTATTACAATTATTGAAACATTCTACATAGTAGAAAAGGAACCAGCTACCCAATTTTAATTGGTAACTTCACAATAAAACCCCATAAATTATTCTTTTAAATGTGAACTTGTCTTAAACCGTACTTTGAGATACTTTGAAATAGCCGAAACGCAGCAATAACCGGATGTTACATTGATTTCGATATATGTTCCATGGTGGCATTTATCATCTATAATGCATTTCACGTCCATCTAATGTGTTTTGCTACGCCGTGACTCACGTTGCTCGAAAATAAAACAAACTCGCTAAGTTTTGGCAAGCAGTATATCTTGAGCTGCGTCCACAAACCCTATTGGTCATTATTTCAGGGATAGTTTTTACTTTCACATGAACGATACCTATGAAGTAAACAAGAGTAATTCCATCATAAATGCAGAAAGATGAAATTAGACTAAATTCCCAAATAGATTGTACTTCCTTTTGTCTTTTCGTCACTACAGAGCGATCACACCTAAAGGCATTCCTGTTGTAGTCGATCCTACAAATAACTCCTCAGTTCTCGCAACCCTTTTCCTTAAGAATTAATTCTATAGCATATTCAATCACTTGTTCAATACCAATTAAAAAATTAATAAAATTTGCCATAACCATATTGCACAGCACAATCCGTAGGAAATAGGTTTTTGTCAATATTAATGCAAGAAGCCCAGCCTCTGCTTCTGACATAGTTACTGTATAACTAAACGAAGGCAGTTTTTCCTTCATTATTCAGATATTCAGTCAAACAAGGATTGAGTGAACGTTAAGGTACGTTAACTATTACTCCGCTGAAATCATAGCAAAACGTGGCTTAAGACTGAAGTCGTTCGTAATTGGTTATGAAACTATTACGTCAATGATGTCACAGCCGTCAGCCAATAAACTGTAATTAGAATTGCTTGTGTTAGTGTAAGAAAAAAGCGAGTTAAAGGGCTCATTAAAAGTAAACGTTGCAGTAGAAGACTCTCCCAACCTAGGAAAAATTCTAACGCGTTCAATCTTACTTGGCCATACTTTTTAAATCGCTTTTAACATGCTCTTTCCATCAAGTAATTTTTTTTCTATATAGAGTGCAGCAAGCTTCTGAACTTTAACCCAACGGTGTTCGATAAACCATACTTTGGAATTAGTGAAACGCAGCAATATAAAGACCTTGAATTTACTTTGGCATAAGAACACCAAGGACAATTTAAAAGAAAAAAAATTACTGAACGCTTGCGCTAAAAATTTCAGCTAAATGTCACTAGTTGCTATGGGTGACATTTAAAAAAGTAACATTTATTGGTCTAGCCTCGGCCTTGGATAGCTTCGCTTACTAACAGTCCCCTTACTGTTCCTGTTCAAGATAGTAGTACGCGATACAATGCAATTTCCATCAAGTGGGTTAGTTGCATAGCCAAGTATTTTAGAGTTATTCTCGTCAAACCCCATCGATAAGTCTGATCAGCCATGCATCAATTCGAGAGATATAACACTCCCCTGCCCTGTTCTGACAAGCAGTACGTTGCTGTAACATTTCCTATGAAGTAGTTTCTATTTTGCCTTAATTCTGATTCCCAAACTCAAATGAATGTTTGCTGTCTTGGCATGGGTACAAATCAAAACAGAATTTCAAAAAATTTACGAAGTACAGTAGGAGAAAAAAATTTGTGATAGTTTGTAGAAAAGACAAGTGAATTTTTTGGCTTCGACAGTTTTTAATAATAACTTAATATTCAGTTTTTGAGTTACGCTGGGTCGACTACCATATTAGTTAGGCTTTGCAATTAAGTATAGTCATCAACTACGTTCAGAACACCTTAAAATATACATGCGCTAGTCTGATATTCAAATTAACGTTCTTAAACTTTGTTGCTGCCCCCAGTCATTGTAATTAAACAGTTACTCGACGCATAGAAACATTTTTCATCGCATTTTCTATGGAGTCGTTTGTGGCAACGTGCATCGTATTGCAAATACCTCCTTACTTGAGCTAATGATTCGTTGGCGTTTGCTCTGCCGTAACTCATTTCACTCAACTAGAAATTCTCATTACCTTTGTGTTCAGGCAAGCGGAACATTTCGCTACATACGTTAGCCCTGTGGGATAAAATTTCAGTTTTATCAAAAATAGAAAGGGGTGTACTATATACACTTAATTGGGTAACTTGTAGCTTCACACTCCAGCCTTTGTTTGAACAGAGTGGGTTTCCATTTCTAAAGATCAGACTATATTAAACGC
Organism: Palaemon carinicauda; assembly: GCF_036898095.1. NCBI lineage: Eukaryota > Metazoa > Arthropoda > Malacostraca > Decapoda > Palaemonidae > Palaemon > Palaemon carinicauda. Next base: position 153,867,812 of record NC_090727.1, read on the forward strand.
ATTTATACCCCTAACTTCCATTAGATAAAACAAGGAGCTATAATTGTATATTACAAGATTGAAAAATAACAGATTTAGAAAAAACTTTGGGACCTGTATTTTGTTAAAAATAAGGTAACTTACCACAAAAACCACCTGTGACCGAGTTTTTCTGAACTATTAAGTGGAAGGATGCTCGTGGCCTGTGCTGACGAGCAAAATGGGAATTTTACATTAAAATCCAACTTAAGTACTAAAGATTTCCTCCACTATTTCATAGGATTCAAAATAATATATTTGCAAAGATCTATTAAATTATGTGAGTTCTGTCCTAAAATTGCACCATTCTGCAATGAAATTGGGTCTTGGTAAATCAAGTAACAAGACAATAGGCAAAGACAAAAGTATTCTATCTATTAAAGTCTGTTAATACTGGCCCCCTTAAGCGAGATATTGAGTTCAAAATATTACATTGGAGGAGATCTATTTGATTATGGGTGTTCCAATTGTTCTAACAGTGTTACTCTAATATCACTGGATATACGTTAAACCTATACAAAATTTCAAGAAAACTAACTTTTTAATTTCAATATCTCCCCATACACTAACCATAAACGTAAAATCATAGAACAATGCAATGAACACTTTTTTGAGCGATGGTGGGTCAACTATCAGCAGAAAAGCTATGGCTTTACGCTAGGTATAGTCATCACTTGCCTTCAAAACACCTTAAAATATACAGTTTACCAATCTAATTATTTAATAAAATCAACTTAAAACTTGTTTCCACCAGTCACAAACTAATAATAAAAAAGTTGGTAATCAAAATAAAGTAATGGTAATTAAACTCAAAACACTAGAGCATTTGATTGACAGGACTTTAGGACGCATAAATTAACGGTATTTTCCAATCTCGGCTCTCATCGTATTAAAAATACCTCCTTAGCTATTAGAGATTTCTTGGCAATTGCTCTGCCATAACTTGCTTCACTCGCGATTAAAAAACTCATTGCCGTTAAGTTCTGGAAAGCGGAAAATGTCTCACCACAAGCGTTCGCCATGTCGGCTAGTATTAATGCATTGTCAATTTTAAAAACTTAACAAGGGTGCAAAATTAAAGGGGCTACTTGTAGCTTTGCCCTATGGCCTCCGTTCAAATATGGACTTTTACTTACACTTCCACTGATCAGATCAAATATAACACATTTCTACCCTAACTTAAAAGCTATAACTATTGCATATTCAAAGGAGGATACAAAGAGGTTTAGAATATTAAAATTTGGGCCCTTTACTCCGTTCGAACAAGTAACTTACCAGAGAGGTACCACCTACAGGTTTTCCTAAACTACCAGTTAGGAGGCTCCTGTGCCCTATGCTGACAATTGGAGCAAAACAATTATTAAAATTCATAAGTTTAATAGAAGTTTCCACCTGTAGTATGTGGGGTTAAAAATAGTGCATTCATGAAGATCTATTCAACTATGCACGTTCTAACATACTAAAAAATATTGCACTATTCTACTATGAAACCAACCTCATGGGGCATGTACTACCAAAAACTTGATTTCTAACTTCATTAACAGGTTTCTGCCAGTAGTATATGGGGGTTGAAAATAATATATTTGCAAAAATCCCTCAAATTATGCAAGTTCTAATGTCCTAACTAATATTGCACTGTTATAACATGAAATCAACTTCAGGTGGCATGTGCTAGACAGTTTTTTTCTATTAAAATCTGTACCTTCATTAACTAAAGTTTCCGCCAGTAGTACATGGGGTTCAAAATAATGCATTTGCGAAGATCTATTCAAATATGAGAGTTCTAAGGTCCTAACTAATAACTTTACCCAACTCAGCATTTTTACCTGTTAGTACGCCAAATTAATATGGTAAATGTGCGATACTTTGATTACTAGCTAAACTTATATGCTATTAAGAATTGTATGAATTCTAGTTAGACATTTTTTCTACGCTTAATCGAGACTGGGACCTAACTTGTATTTGGGAGACTGACGGTCGGTTATTTAGCATACGTACTTCGCATTCGCTTTTGTAACCATAGCTTTTTTGTGCGACGAAATTACACGGACTTTTTAACCAATTAAGAGCTTCCAAATATTTAAGGCTTTTAAATCACTTGATAATACCTGTTCTCAAAATGTGCTAAGAAATTCTTAAAGGCCTCTCGCATCTTTCGTTCTGCTTTCAGCATCTCTGCTGTTATCCCACACAAATCAGCAGTTTTACTATTAACGATTTTATTGCCTCCAATTTCCTGTTCTTGTACCGTCAGTGCCTCCTCAAGTTAGCAACGGACTCGTCCCTACCAGCAGTACCAACATTTACAAGTCTTTAAAAAATACCTTGCAAGTAGATTCCTTTTCTCCATTTTGTCTGTGACCAAGTTCCCACTTCCATCCAACATGCCATTGCTCCCTCCTAACTTTTTCTGGCTTGAGCTCCTCAAGAAACTCACAGCTACAAACATTCCTGCTCTCGCCAGTTTCCATAGCTACTACAAAATCAGTAGCTCTTCCTTTCCAAACCATGTTTCTCACACTCGACAAAGGGATGAGTACGCAACTGCGTTCCAGCTTCTGTTCCTGTCGTTATTCAAAAACTACAACACTGAAATAAAACATGTATCAGTTATTTACTATTACAATTATTTGAAACATTCTATATAGTAGAAAAAGAACCAGCTTAATTTTAATTGGTGACCACTATAAATCCCCATAAATTATCTTTTCTAAATGTGAACTTGTCTCAAACCACACTTTGAAATAGCTGAAACGCAGCAATAAACGGACTTTACATTGATTTTGGTATAAATTCAGTGGTGGCAATCAGAACAATAAAACTAGAATACTAATAGTATGAATTGGGCTTTCATTTTAGAGAAAATCAGCTGGGGAGTAAAATTTTCCTAAACTTTAAAACGGTGGGTAATTCTTCACAAGCCGCATCATCATTTTCTAAAAACTAAATCTTTCATTTTATGGTGTATTTTCAAGTAATCGAACCTTAATTGCTAGAGGAAAAGTCATCATAACCAATTTCCCTCCTTACAAAGCGTGGGGGACCCTAATTTGGTATCAGGAGTTTAGGATGGGGAAATATTAAAAAATGGTACTTTGCAGCATTAATAATCATCAGAAATGCCCGCTAAACAGAACCAGTTGGAAAAAATATAAATAACGTAACTGGCATGAAATTAATGTATTATCTATAACTAACTTCACGTCAATCTGTTTGACTGCACTGTGGCTCACTTTGCTCGGAAATAATATCACTGCTATGTTCTGGCAAGCGGTAAATGTTGAGCTGTGCTCACAAACCAAATAGGTCATTATTTCGGGGATATTTTTTCACTTACGCATGAAAAACAATACCTATACAATTTAGTTATTTCATCATAATTGCCGATGGATGAAATTACACTAAATTGCGCTATAGATTGTACTTCCCTCTTGTCACTACAAAGTGATCACACCTTAAGACTTTCCTGTTGTAGTTGATCCTAACAAATAACTCTAAAGCATTCAACACTTCCTTAAGAATCATGTTGTCTTTGAGCACATTCAATCAATAGTTCAATATCACCACTAGAAAAAATAATGATAAAATTCACCATAACCAATATTGCACTGCATAGTCCATAGGAATTGGGTTTTTGTCAAAATTAACGCAAGAAGGGCAAGTCCCTGCCTATGCCATGCGATTGCAGAGACTAAATTTGTGGCTTTGAAAGTTTTTAATGACGACTGGAAGAGGATATTCAATAATATTTAAACTCTGTGCTTAAGTATCGTCATCAATTACGTTCGAAACGCCTCAAAATGTACGTGCGCTAGTCTGATATTTACATTACCAATCTTAAACTTTAATGCTGCCGCCAGTCATTGTAATTACATGAGGACATAGAAACATTTTCCATCACATTTTCTATAGTCGTTTGTAGCAGCGAGCATCGTATTACGAATACCTCCTTACTTGAACTAATGATTTGTTGGTTTTTGCTCTGCCATAACTCTCTTCACTTAACTGAAATTTACTTCATTGCCTTTACATTCTGGCAAGAGGAACATCGCTACATATGTTAGCCCTGTGGGCTGAATTTCAGCATTATTAATAAAATTGAAAGGGGCGTATACATTTGAAGGGGCTAAGTTGTAGCTTCATACTCCAGCCTAACAGTTTCCTTTCTAAGGGTCCGACTATCAATCATTTATACCCTTAACTACTTGAATAAGAGCTATAATTGTATATTACAATACAGTATTGAAAAATAAGGTTTAGAAAATAAATCTTTGGGCCCTGTATTCTGTTTGAACAAATTTATGAGTTCTATTTTCATAACATTGCACCGTTCTGTAACGAAGTTGGCTCATGTTAGACCAAGTAATGAGACACCAGGCAAGGGAAAAACTAATGTATTAAAATCTATTCATAGTGGCAGCCTAAAGGAAGATATCACGTTCAAAATATTGTATTTCAGTGTCCTAACTGTAACGCTAATACCATTGGATATAAGTTATACATACCTGAACAAAATTCCGAGAAAGCCGTTACTTTTCTAATTACAATCTCTCCCCATACCCTAGTCAAAATTACGTAAAATTATAGAAAAAAGCTATACACTCTTTTGAGCGATGTTGGATCTACCATAACTGAGAAGCTAAGGCTTTGCACTAGGTATAATCATCAATTACCTTTAAAACACCCTAAAATACAGTGTGTACCAGTAACCATGTTCAAATTATCTTGAACTCTTGTTTCCGCCAATCATAAACCAGTCATCGTAATAGAAAAGATGATCAAAATAGAGCAGTTTTTAAACTCAAAACACTATAGCAATTGATTCACAGGAATTCGACGCATAAACGAACATGATTTTCCCCATCTCATTTTCTATGGAGCCGTTCGTTGCAGCGCTCATCGTATCAAAAATATCTCCTTATTAAAAGATGATTTCTTTGTTATTGCTCTGCCAGAACTTGCTTCTCTCGGGATTAAAAATCACCTCATTGCCGTTATGTTCAGGAAAGCGGAAAATGTCTTGCCACGCTTGTTAACCATGTGTGCCTGTATTTTCACATTGTCAATTACAGTATACACTTAACACATACACACACCAAAGGAGCTAGTTGTAGCTTAGCGCTCTGGGCTCCATTGAAACACTGACTATACATACATTTCCAACGATCACTAAATATATTGACTAGTTTATACACTAACCTAAGAGCTATAACTATCGCATACAGTATTCAAATAACGATACAAAGAAGTTTAGAATATTAAAATTTGGGCCTTTTACTCCATTCTAACAAGTAACTTACCAGAAGTACCTATAGGTTTCTAGGAATTACATGATGTTCCTGTGCCCTATGCTGACAATTGGAGCAAGACAATTTTTACTAAAATTCGTAACTTCGTTAATATAAGTACCCACCTTTAGTATATGGGATTAAAAATAGTGTATTCATGAAGATCTATTCAACTATGCGAGGTCTAACATCCTAACCAATATTGCACTACTCTACCATGAAACCAACCTAATGGGCAATGTGCTGCCAAAAACTTGTAATCTAACTTAATCAACAGGTTTCTGCCAGTAGTATAAGGGGTTGAAAATAATAATTTGGAAAAATCCATTAAATTATGCGAGTTCAAATGTCCTAACAAATATTGCACTGTTATATGAAACCAACTTTGTGGCATGTGCTACGACATACTTTTCATTAAAATCTGTAACTTCAGTGATAGAGGTTTCCACCAGGAGTATATGGAGTTCAAACTAATGCATTTGCAAAGATCTATTCAACTATGATAGTTCTAAGGTCCTAATACCTCTTCACCTAAACTGAGCATTTGTACCCCTATGTTAGTACACCAAATTTATATGATAAATATGCAATACTTTAATCACTAGCTAAACTTATTTGCTATAAAAATTGGATAATTCTGGTTAGTTTAACCTTTTTTCTATGTTTAATCAAGGCTGGGACATAACTTACATTTGGGAGGGTGATCGTAGGGTATTTAGCAGGCGTACTTCGCAATCGCTTTTGCCGCCATAACTTTTTTGTGCGACGTAATTTCATAGACTTTTTAACCAATTAAGAGCTTCCAAATATTTATGGCTTTTTTCAATCACTTGGTACCACCTCTGTTCTCTTAATAAGCTAAAAAATTCTTAAGGCCTCTGGCATCTTAGGTCCTGCTTTCAGCATCTCTGCTGTTTTCCAACACAAATCAGCAGTTTTACTATTGCAGATTTTATTGCCTCCAATTTCCTGTTCTTGTACAGTCAGTGCCTCCTCCAGTTAGCAATGCACTCATCCCTACCAGCAGTACCAACATTTACAAGTCTTTAAAAATACCTTGCAAGTAGATTCCTTTTCTCCTTTTGTCTGTGACCAAGTTCCCACCTCCATCCAATATACCATCGCTCCCCCCAAACTTTTTCTGGCTTGAGCTCCTCAAGAAACTCACAGCTACAAAAAGCCATGCTCTTGCCAGTTTCCTGAGCTACTTCAAAATCGGTAGCTCTTCCTTTCCAAGCCACGAGTACACAACTGCATTCCAGCTTCCTGTAGTTATTTAAAAACTTCCATTAGCACCCTGAAATAAATCATGTATCAGTTATCAACATTCTATATATAGTAGTAAAGAATAAAAGCTACCCTATTTTAATCAGCAACTTCACAAAAACCCATAAATTAGTTTTAAAAAATGTGACCTTGTCTTAAACCATACTTTGAAATAGCTGAAACTCAACAATAAACAGACTTTACATTGATTTCGGTATATATTCAGTGATGGTAATCAGAATAAAACTTGAATACTAATAAAATAAAAGTTTTCAGGCAAAAGAAAATAGCTAGGGAGTAAAATTCTACAAAACTTTCAAACGGTGGGTAATTCTTCACAAGCAAGCCACATCACCATTTTCTAAAAACTTCCATTTTATGGTGTATTTCCAAGTAATCGGACCATATTTTCTTGAAGAAAAGTTATCTAAAACCAATTTCCCTCCTTGCAAGCTTGGGGTACCCTAATTTGGTATCAGGAGTTTAGGATGGGGATATATTAAAAACTAGTGCTTTGCAGCATTAATAAAAGTCTAAATGCGCGATAAAACCAGTTAGGAAAAATATGAAATTAATGTAACAGCCATAAAATTAAAGTATCTTATCTATAAACTTGCTTTACTACGCTGTGGCTTGCTTCGCTCGGAAATAATCAACTAGTTCAATACCACCCCGAGAAATAATGATAAAATACGCCATAACCAACATTGGATTGCATACAATCCGTAGGAACTAGGATGTCAAAACTAATGCCAGAAGGGCCAGCCTCTGCTGTAGCTACAACAAAACAAAGCTGGTCTTTCCTTCATCATCCATAGTATTCAATCAAACAAGAATACCAGAGGACATTAAGGTAACTTTATTACTCTGCTGAAGTCATAGTAAAACTTAGTTTTCGACTGAAGTCGTTCGTAATTGATTGCGGGACCATTATGACGATGTCACAGCTCTAAGCCGATATACTAATTGGAACGGCTAGTGTTTGCACAAGTAGTGAGATAAAGGTATCATTAAAAGCAACCATTGCATTAGAATAATTCCCGACTTAGGAAAAAATAATGGTAAAAACTTCTCTATTTAATTCTAACTGGTTCAATATATGACTATAATTTTTATATAGCTTTTCAAATGATCTTACCATGTATTTATTCTTTTTTAATATCGAGAGGCATTCTTTTGACGTTTTACCCAACGGTGTTCTCGACAAAACCAAATCTTGGAATTAGTGAAATGCAGCAATAAACAGACCTTGCAATCACTTTAGCTTAAAAGCTCTTAAAGGTTTTGAAAAACTACTAGGATCAACACCTTCAAACTTCCAAAAAACAATTACGGAACGTTTGAGCTAAAAATATTCTGCTAAATGTCGCTAATTTCTAATGTAATATTTTCTAAATTCTTAACCACTTATTGGTCTAGACACTGCCTTTCACAACTTCGTTTGCTAATACTGTAGTCACCTTGTGGCTCCTCTGTTCTAAATAGCAGTACCCTATACAGTGCAATTTGCATTGAGGGAGTTAGTTCCGTAGTGAAGTATTTTAGCGCATATCAACAAGTGTTGAGCCATGCATCGATTCTGGAGAGATTTGACATCTCCCTGCTCTGTTCTGACAACCAGTACGTTACTGTAAAACTTTCTATGAAGTCATTTTTATATTGCCTTTATTCCGATTCTCAAACCAAACTAAAAAATTTGTCTGCTCTGTCGTGGCATGGGCGCAAATCAAAACGGAATTTTGGAAAATTTTCAGAAGTACAGTTGGTGAAAAATCTGATTGTTAGTAGAAAATAATGACTAGTGAATTGTGGCATTTTAAAGCTTTTAATAAGGACTGTAGGAGGATATTCAGAGTTTTTGAGTTATGTTGCGTCGACTACCACAATAGGCTTTGCGGTCGAGTATCGTCATCAATTACGTACGAAACACTTAATGAGTGTGCTAGTCTGATATTTATATTAAAGTTTTTAAATTTTGTTGCTGCTCCCAGTCACTGTAACAAAACAGTTCCTTCAATCAAAACCAAGTAAATAGTAATGAAACCATCAAAACATGCACACTTTTAATGGCCTGAACTCTGGACGAAAAAATTTCCATCGCATTTTCTATGGAATCGTTTGTAGTAGCGTGCATCGTATTACGAATACCACCTTACTTGAGCTAATGATCTGGTGGCGTTTGCTCTGCCATTTTCTATTAAAATCCAACTTCAATATTAAAGGTTTCCTCCCGTATCATATGGGAGTCAAAATAATTTATTTCATACATACCTGAACAAAATTTTGAGAAAGCGGTTACTTCTCTAACTTCAATCTCCCCCCCCCCCCCCCCCTTATCCTAGCTAAAATAAAATTATATAAAGCAATACACTTTTTGAGCGATGTCGGATCTATCATAACTGAGAAGCTAAGGCTTTGCACTAGGTAGTCATCAACTACCTTCAAAATACAGTACCTTAAAATATACTGTGTACCAGTCTAATTGTATGTTTAAATCAAATTAAACTTGTTTCCACCAGTCACAAACCAGTCATTGTAATAAAGTTGAAGTAATAAAAATAGAGAAATAGTAATGAAACTCATAACACTGGAGCACATTGACAGGACTTCCGGATGCAAAAATGAACGTGATTTTCCGTTCTCAGTTCTCATCGTATTAAATACAGTATACCTCATTTATTAGAGATTTCTTGGTTATTGCTCTCCCCTAATTTGTTTCCCTCGCCATTAAAAATAATCTCATTGCCGTTATGTTCTGGAAAGCAGAAAAGGTCTTGCCACGAACGTTGGTCATGTGGACTAGTATTTCGGCATTGTCAATTATACAAACTTAACACAGGTACACTTAGAGGGGCTAGTTGTAGCTTCGCGCACTGGCCTCCATTCAAACGTGGACTCTGCTTAATTTCCAATGATCGAATTACAGTAAATATATAAACGCATTTCCACCCTAACCCATGAGCTAAAACTATTGCATATTTCAATAAGGATACAAATAGAAGTTTAGAATATCAAAATTTGGGCCCTTTATTCCGTTTAAACAAGTAACTTACCAAAGTACTACCTAAAGGTTTTTCTGAACTACCAGGTAGGAGGCTCCCGTGCCCTATGGTGACAATTTGAGCAAAACAATTTTGATTAAAACTCGTACTTTCGTTAATAGAAGTTTACACCCTTAGTAAATAGTGATAAAAAAAGTGCATTCGTTAAGATCCGTTCAAATATGATCGGTCTAACATCCTAACAAATATGGCACTATTCTGCCATGAAACCAACTTCATGGGGCATGTGCTGCCAAAAACTTCCAAATCTAACTTCATTAACAGGTTTCCACCAGTAGTATATGGGGATCAAAATAACAGTTGCAAAGATCCATTAAATTATGTGAGTCCTAATGTTCTAACTAATATTGCACTGTTATTTCATGAAACCAACTTCATGTGGCATGTGCTATAGACAAAAAACTTTCTCTTATAATCTGTACCTTCATTAACAGAGGTTTCTGCCAGTAGTACATGGGGTTCAAATTAATGCATTTGCCGATATCTATTCAACTAAGCAAGTTCTAAGGTCCCAACTAATACCTTTTCACCTAAACCGAGCATTTTTACCTGTTAGTATGCCAAAGGTATATGGTAAATGTGCGATACTTACTAGAAAAAGTTATTTGCTATAAGAAATGGATGAATTCTGGTTAGTTTGGGATTTTTTCTATGTTTAATCGAGGCTGGAACATAACTTGCATTTGGGAGACTGATGGTAGGTTACTTCGCATGCGTACTTCACAATCCCTTTTGCCAACATAACTTTTTTGTTCGAAGTAATTACATGGACCTTTTAACCAATTAAGAGCTTCCAGATACTTAAGGCTTTTTAATCACTTGCTACCAACTCTTATTCTTTAAACTATGGTGAAAACTTTTAAAGCCTCTATCCTTCTTCCTCCTGCTTTCAGCATCATTGCGGTTATCGAGCACACCGGCAGTTTTACTACTTTTTGCAGATTCTAATACCTCTCATTTCCTGTTCTTATACCTTTTCAGTGCCTCATTAATCAGCAATGCACTTGTCCCTACCAGCAGTACCAACACTTAACAAGTCTTAACAAATACCTTGCAAGTAGATTCCTTTTTAAGTTCCCACTTCCATACAACATCCCATCGCTCCTCAAAACTTATGGCTTGCGCTCCTCGAGAAACTCCCATCTACAAAGTCCCGGTCTCGACAGTTTCCATAGCTTACTTCAAAATCAGTAGCTCTTCCTCTCCAAACCATGTTTCTCCCACTAGACAGCTTCTGATCCTGTTGTTATTCAAAAACTTTTATTAACACCCTGAAAAAAAATTGTGTATCAGTTATTTTCTATTAGAATTATTGTAACAGTAAAAAAAAGAACACGCTACCCTTTTTCAATAGGTGACTTCACTATAAAAAACCATAATTTTTTTTAAAATGTGAACTTTTCCCAAACCATATTTTGAGATACTTTGGAATAGCTGAAACACAGCAATAAACGGACTTTGCATTGATTCTGATACGTGTTCAGCGGTGGTAATCAGTCACTAAAACTAGAATACTAATAAAATAAAAAGCATTCATGTAGAAAAAATGGCTGGGGATTATAATTTTCCAAAACATTAAAAACAGCAGGTAATTCTTCATAAGCCATATCACCATTTTCTAAAAACAATCTTTAATTTCAAGGTGTATTTTCAAGTAATCGAACCTTAATTGCTTGAGGAAAAGTCGTCATAACCAATTTCCCTCCTTACAAGCTTGGGGGACCCTAATTTGGTATCAGGAATTTAGGATGGGGAAATATTAAAAACCAGAGCTTTTCTGCATTAATAATCGTCAGAAATGCACGCTAAAACAGAACCAGTTGGAAAAAATATAATCAACGTAACTGGCATGAAATTAAAGTATTATCTATAACTTCACGTCCATCTGTTTTAATACACTGTGCATCGTTTTGCTCAGAAATATCATCACTGCTACGTTCTGGCAAGCGGTAAATGTTGAGCTGTGCTCACAAACCGAATAGGTCATTATTTCGGGGATATTTTTTCACTTTCGCATGAAAAATAACACCTATACAATTTAGTTATTTCATCATAATTGCCGATGGATGAAATTACACTAAATGACGCTATTGATTGTACTTCCCTCTTGTCACTACAGAGCGATCACACCTAAAGACTTTCCTGTTGTAGTTGATCCTACAAATAACTCTAAAGCATTCAACACTTCCTTAAGAATCATGTTGTCTTTCAGCATATTCTATCACTAGTTCAATATCACCACTAGAAAAAATAATGATAAAATTCACCATAACCTATAGTGCTCTGCATATAATCCATAGGAATTAGGCGTTTGTCAAAATTAACGCAAGAAGGGCAAGTCCCTGCCTATGACAAGCGATTGCAGAATGACTAAATTTGTGGCTTTAAAAGTTTTTAATAATGACTGGAAGAGGATATTCAATGATAGTTAAAACTGTGCTTAAGGAAAGTCATCAATTACGTTCGAAACGCCTCAAAATGTACGTGCGCTAGTCTGATATTTACAATACCGTTCTTAAACTTTAATGCTGCCACCAGTCATAGTAATTACATGAGGACGCAGAGAAACATTATCCATCACATTTTCTATAGTTGTTTGTAGCAGCATGTATCGAATTACGAATACCTCCTTACTTGAACTAATGATTTGTTGGTTTTTGCTCTGTCATAACTCTCTTCACTTAACTGAAATTTATTTCATTGCCTTTATGTTCAGGCAAGCAGAACATCGCTATATACGTTAGCCCTGTGGGCTAAATTTCAGCATTATTAATAAAATTGAAAGGGCGTATACATTTAATGGGGGTAAGTTGTAGCTTCATACTCTAGCCTAACAGTTTCCATTTTAAGGGTCCGACTGTCAATCATTTATACCCTAAACTACTTAAAATATTTTAAGAGCTGTAGGCTAATTGTATATTACAATATTGAAAAAAAAAGAAAAAAAAGGTTTAGAAAATAAAACGTTGGGCCCTGGTTTCTGTTTGAACAAATAAAGTCACTTACTATAAAAACCACCAGTGACCAAGTTTTTCTGAAAACAAAGTGGAGATGCTCGTGGCCGGTGCCGACGAGCAAACCGGAGATTTTTCAATGAAATCCAACTTTTGTATTAAAGGTTACCTCCAGTATCATATGGGAATCAAAATCATTTATCTGCAAAGGTTTATTCAATTATGAGTTCTAATGTGATAAACATTACACTGTTCTGTAACGAAGTTGGGTCATGTTAGACCAAGTCATGAGACACCAGGCAAGGGAAAAACTAATGTATTAAAATCTATTCATCGTGGCAGCCTAAAGGAAGATGTCACGTTCAAAATATTGTATTTCAGTGTCCTAACTAACGCTAATACCATTGGATATAAGTTATACATCCATCCATATACCAAAGGCACTTCCGCCAATTTTGTGGGGTAGCCAACATCAACAAGAACAAAACAAAACAAAAGAAAAAAAAAAAAAAAAAGGGGGGACCTCTACTCTCTATGTTCCTCCAGCCTAACCAGGGACTCAGCCGAGTTCAGCTGGTACTGCTAGGGTGCCACAGCCCAACCTCCCACATTTCCACCACAGATGAAGCTTCATACTGCTGAGTCCCCTACTGCTGCTACCTCCGCGGTCATCTAAGGCACCGGAGGAAGCAGCAGGGCCTACTGGAACTGCGTCACAATCGCTCGCCATTCATTCCTATTTCTAGCACGCTCTCTTGCCTCTCTCACATCTATCCTCCTATCACCCAGAGCTTTCTTCACACCATCCATCCACCCAAACCTTGGCCTTCCTCTTGTACTTCTCCCATCAACTCTTGCATTCATCACCTTCTTTAGCAGACAGCCATTCTCCATTCTCTCAACATGGCCAAACCACCTCAACACATTCATATCCACTCTAGCCGCTAACTCATTTCTTACACCCGTTCTCACCCTCACCACCTCGTTCCTGACCCTATCTACTCGAGATACACCAGCCATACTCCTCAGACACTTCATCTCAAACACATTCAATTTCTGTCTCTCCATCACTTTCATTCCCCACAACTCTGATCCATACATCACAGTTGGTACAATCACTTTCTCATACAGAACTCTCTTTACATTCATGCCCAACCCTCTATTTTTTACTACTCCCTTAACTGCCCCCAACACTTTGCAACCTTCATTCACTCTCTGACGTACATCTGCTTCCACTCCACCATTTGCTGCAATAACAGACCCCAAGTACTTAAACTGATCCACCTCCTCAAGTAACTCTCCATTCAACATGACATTCAACCTTGCACCACCTTCCCTTCTCGTACATCTCATAACCTTACTCTTACCCACATTAACTCTCAACTTCCTTCTCTCACACACCCTTCCAAATTCTGTTACTAGTCGGTCAAGCTTCTCTTCTGTGTCTGCTACCAGTACAGTATCATCCGCAAACAACAACTGATTTACCTCCCATTCATGATCATTCTCGTCTACCAGTTTTAATCCTCGTCCAAGCACTCGAGCATTCACCTCTCTCACCACTCCATCAACATACAAGTTAAACAACCACGGCGACATCACACATCCCTGTCTCAGCCCCACTCTCACCGGAAACCAATCGCTCACTTCATTTCCTATTCTAACACATGCTTTACTACCTTTGTAGAAACTTTTCACTGCTTGCAACAACCTTCCACCAACTCCATATAACCTCATCACATTCCACATTGCTTCCCTATCAACTCTATCATATGCTTTCTCCAGATCCATAAACGCAACATACACCTCCTTACCTTTTGCTAAATATTTCTCGCATATCTGCCTAACTGTAAAAATCTGATTCATACAACCCCTACCTCTTCTAAAACCCCCCTGTACTTCCCAGATTGCATTCTCTGTTTTATCCTTAATCCTATTAATCAGTACTCTACCATACACTTTTCCAACTACACTCAACAAACTAATACATACCTGAACAAAATTTCGAGAAAGCGGTTACTTTTCTAATTTCAATTTCTTCCCATATCCTAGCCAAAATTACGTAAAATTATAGAAAAAAAGCTATACACTTTTTGGAGCGATGTTGGATCTACCATAACTGAGAAGCTATGGCTTTGCACTAGGTATAGTCATCTATTACCTTCAAAACACCCTAAAATATACAGTGTACCAGTAACCACGTTCATATTAACTTGAACTCTTGTTTCCGCCAATCATAATCCAGTCATCGCAATGGAAGAGAGATAATCAAAATAGAATAGTATTTAAACTCAAAAGACTAGAGCATTTGATTCACAGGACTTTGACGCATAAATGAATGTGATTTTCCCCATCTCATTTTCTATGGAGCCGTTCGTTGCAGCGCTCGTCGTATTAAAAATACCTCCTTATTAAAAGATGATTTCTTGGTTATTGCTCTGCCATAACTTGCTTCTCTCGCGATTAAAAATCACCTCATTACCGTTATGTTCAGGAAAGCGGAAAATGACATGCCACGCGTGTTAACGATGTGGGCCTGTATTTTAGCATTGTCAATTACAGCATACACTTAACACTTGTACACACTTGAAAGGGGCTAGTTGTAACTTTTCGCGCTCTGGGCTCCATTGAAACACTGACTTTACATACATTTCCAACAATCACTAAATATATTGATAAGTTTATACCCTAACCTAAGAGCTATAACTATCGCATACAGTATTCCAATAACGATACAAAGAGGTTTAGAATATTAAAATTTGGACCTTTTACTCCATTCTAACAAGTAACTTACCAGAAGTACCTATAGGTTTTTCTGAATTACCAGGTATGATGTTCCTGTGCCCTACGCCGACATTTGGAGCAAAATATTAAAATTAGTAACTTCATTAATAAAAGTTTGCACCCATAGTAAACGGGATTAAAAATAATGCATTCGCGAAGATCTGAAACCAACTTCATGCCGCATGTGCTTTGGAGACAAAACAGTATTTTTCTATAAAAATCTGTACCTTCATTAGCAGAGGTTTCTGCCAGTAGTACATGTGGTTCAAATTAATGCACTTGCAAAGATCTATTCAACTATGAGAGCCCTATGGTCCTAACTAATACCTCTTCACCTAAACTGAGCATTTTTACCTGTTAGTATAGTAAATGTGCGATACTTTGTTTACTATCAAAACTCATTTGCTAACAGAAATGGATGAATTATGGTTATTTTAGCATTTTTTTCTAGGTTTAATCGAGGCTGGGACATAACTTCCATTTGGAGACTGATGGTAAGTTATTATGCATAAGTAGTTTGCAATCGCTTAAGGCCTCTAGCATCCTTTGTTCCGCTTCCAGCATCTGCCGTTATCCCACACAAATCAGCAGTTTTACTATTACAGATTTTGTTGCCTCTAATTTCCTGTTCTTGTACCGTCAGTGCCTCCTAAAGTAAGCACTCGTCCCTACCAGCAGTACCAACATTTACGAGTCTTTAAAAATACCTTGCAAGTAGATTCCTTTTCTCCATTTTGTCTGTGACCAAGTTCCCACCTCCATCCAACATGCCATCGCTCCCTTCAAACTGTGTCTGGCTTGAACTCAAGAAACTGACAGCTACAAATAGTCCTGCTCTCGCCAGTTTCCATAGCTACTTCAATATCGGTAGCTCTTCCTTTCCATGACATGTGTCTCTCACGCTTGACAATGGCACGAGTACACAACTACGTTCCAAGTTCTGTTCCTGTCTTATTCAAAAACTACAACACTGAAAACATGTATCAGTTATTTACTATTACAATTATTGTAACATTCTATACATAGTAAAAAAAAAAAAAAATAGCTACCCAATTTTAATTGGTGACAACTATAAAACCCAATTGATTATTTTCTTTAAATGTGAACTTGTCTCAAACTATACTTTGAAATACTTTGAAATAGCTCAAACGAAGCAATAACTGGACTTTATGTTGATTTCGGTATATGTTCCATGGTGGCATCTATTATCTATAATGCGCTTCACGTCCATTTAATGTGTTTTGCTACGCCGTGACTCACGTCGTTCGAAAATAAAACAATCTCGCTATGTTTTGGCAAGCAGTATATGTTGAGCTGCGTTAGTCATTACATATGTAGTAAACAGAGCGATTTCATCATAATTGCAGAAAGATGAAATTAGACAATTTCCAAATAGATTGTACTTCCTTTTGTCCTTTAGTCACTACAGAGCGATCACACGTAAACCCATTCCTGTTGTAGTCGATCCTACAAATAACTCCACAGTTCTCGCAACCCTTTTCCTCAAGAATTATTTCTATAGCATATTCAATCACTAGTTCAATATCACCAATAAAAAAATAATAAAATTTGCCATAACCAATATCGCACAGCACAATCCGTAAATAAGAAACCCAGCCTCTGACATAGTTACAACTAAACAAAGGCAGTTTTTCCTTCATTAATCAGATATTCAAACAAGGATTCAGTGAACGTTAAGGTACGGTAACTATTACTCCACTGAAATTATAGCAAAAGGTGGTTTCGACTGGAGCCGTTCGTAATTGGTTATGAAACTGTTACGTTAATGATGTCACAGCTCTCAGCCAATAAACTGTAATTGGAACTGCTCGTGGTTGTGTAAGAAAAAAGTGAGTTAAAGGGCTCATTAAAATTGAAAGTTGCAGTAGAAGACTCTCCCGACCTAGGAAAAATTCTACCGCGTTCAATCTCATTTGGCCATACTTTTTCTATCGCTTTTCACATGTTCTTTCCATCAAGTAATTTTTTTTTTTTTTATATAGAGTGCAGCAATCTTCTGAAGTTTTACCCAATGGTGTTAGACAAACCATACTTTGGAATTAGTGAAACGCAGTAATAAACAGACCTTGCATTTACTTTGGCATAAGAACACAAAAGGACAATTATAATGAAAACAAAAACATGTGCTAAAAAATTTGGCTAAATGTCGTCAATAGTTGCTAAATGCAACATTTAAAAACATAACATTTATTGGTCTAACCTCAGCCTTGGATAGCTTCGCTTGCTAACACTCCCCTTGCTGTTCCTGTTCAAGAAAGCAGTACGCGATAAAATGCAATTTGCATCAAGTGGGTTAGTTGCATAGTTAAGTATTTTAGAGTTATTCTAATCAAATCCCATCAATAAGTCTGATCAGCCATGCATCAATTCGAGATATATAACACTCCCCTGCCCTGTTCTGACAAGCAGTACGTTGCTGTAAAATTTTCTATGGAGAGTTTGTATTTTGCCTTAATTCTGATTTGCTAAACAATCTCAAAATGAATTTGTCTGCTGCCGTGGCATGGGTACAAATCAAAACGGAATTTTAAAAAATTTACGAAGTACAGTAAGTGAAAAAAATTTAATCGTTTGTAAAAAAGACTAGTGAATTTTGTGGCTTTGGTTTTTAATAATGACTTGATATTCAGTTTTTGAGTTATGCTGGGTCGACTACCATATTAGTTAGGCTTTGCAATTAAGTATATTCATCAACCACGTTCAAACCACCTTAAAATATGCATGCGCAAGTCTGATATTTTTACATTAACGTTCTTAAACTTTGTTGCTGCCCCCAGTCATTGTAATTAAACAGTTACTCGATGCATAGAAACATTTTCCATCGCATTTTCTATGGAGTCGTTTGTAGCAATGTGCATCGTATTGCAAATACCTCCTTACTTGAGCTAATGATTTGTTGGCGTTTGCTCTGCCCTAACTCGCTTCACTCGACTAGAAATTCTCATTGCCTTTGTGTTCAGGCAAGCGGAACATTTCGCGACATACGTTAGCCCAGTGGGATAAAATTTCAGTATCAAAAATAAAAAGGGGTGTACTGCATACACTTAATTGGGTAACTTGTAGCTTCACACTCCAGCCTTTGTTCGAACAGACTGGGTTTCCTTTTCTAAAGATCAGACTATATTAAACACATTTATACCCCTAACTTCCATTAGATAAAATAAGGAGTAATAATTGTATATTACAAGATTGATAAATAACAGATTTAGAAAAAACTTTGGGACCTGTATTTTGTTCAATCAAATAAGGTAACATACCACAAAAACCACCTGTGACCAAGTTTTTCTGAACTACAAAGTGGAAGGATGCTCGTGGCTTGTGCCGACGAGCAAAACGGGAATTTCACATTAAAATCCAACTTGAGTATTAAAGATTTCCTCCACTATTTCATAGGATTCAAAATAATATTTGCAAAGATCTATTAAATTATGCGAGATCTAATGTCCTAAAATTGCACCGTTCTGCAATGAAATTGGGTCTTGTTAGAACAAGTAACGAGACAATAGGCAAGAACAAAAGTATTTTATCTATTAAAAGTCCGTTAATACTGGCACCCTTAAGAGAGATATTGGGTTCAAAATATTGCATTGAAGGAGATCTAATTGATTATAGGTGTTCATTTTGTTTTAACAGTGTTACGCTAATAACACTGGATATAAGTTATACCTATACAAAATTGAAAAACTTTCTAATATCAATATCTCCCCATATCCTAACCAATAACGTAAAATCATAGAACGGTGCAATAAACTTTTTTTAGCGATGGTGGGTCAACTATCAGCTGAAAAGCTATGGCTTTACACTAGGTATAGTCATCACTTGCCTTCAAAACACTTTAAAATATACCGTGTACCAGTCTAATTGTATATTAAAATCAACTTAAAATTGTTTTTGCCAATCATATACCAGTCATAATAAAGTTGAGGTAATCAAAATAAAATAATAGTATTTATACTCAAAACACTAGAGCATTTGATTGACAGGACTTCCGGACGCATAAATGATCGTTATTTTCATCATTTTCTACGGAGCCGTTCGTAGCAGCGCTCATCGTATCAATACCTCCATACTTACGAGATGATTTCTTGGTTATTGCTCTGCCATAACTTGCCGTTATGTTCTGGAAAGCGGAAAATGTCTTGCGCACGTTGGCCATGTGGGCTAGTATTTCGGCCTTGTAAATTATACAAATTAAACAGGTACGCACAAAGGGGCTAGTAGCTTCGTGCTCTGGCCTCCATTCAAACATTGACTTTACTTACAATTAAATATATCAACACGTTTATACCCTAACCTAAGAGCTAATACGACAGCATTTCATATTCCAATAAGGATACTGTACAAAGGTTTAGAATATTAAAATTTGGACCCTTTACTCTATTCAAACAAGTAACTTACCAAAGTACCACCTATAGGTTTTTCTGAACTACCAGGTAGGAGACTCCTGTGCCCTATGCTCACAATTGAAGCAAAATTATTAAAATTTTTAACTTTAATATAAGTTTCCACCGGCAGTATATGGGATAAAAAATAGAGCATTTGTGAAGATCTATTCAACTATGCGCGTTCTAACATCCTAACAAATATGGCACTATTCTACCATGAAACCAACCTAATGGGGCATGTGCTGCCAGAAACTTAAAATCTAACTTCACTAACAGGTTTCTGCCAGTAGTATATGGGGTTCAAAATAATATATTTGCAAAGACCCTTTAAATTATGCGAGTCCCAATGTCCTAACTAATATTGCACTCTTAGATCATGAAACCAACCTCGTGGCATGTGCTATGACATACTTTTCATTAAAATCTGTAACTTCAATAATAGAGGTTCCCACCATTAGTATATGGAGATCAAACTAATGCATTTGCAAAGATCTATTCAACTATGAGAGTTCTAAGGTCCTAATACCTCTTCACCTAAACTGAGCATTTTTACCCTTATGTTAGTACGCCAAATTTATATAAATGTGCAATACTTTAAACACTAGCTAAACTTATTTGCTATAAAAATAGGATAATTCTGGTTAGTTTAACCTTTTTTCTATGTTTAATCAAGGCTGGGACATAACTTACATTTGGGAGGGTGATCGTAGGGTATTTAAGCTGCCGTACTTCACAATCTCTTTTGCCACCATAACTTTTTTGTGCGACGTAATTACATGGACTTTTTAACCAATTAAGAGCTTCCAAATATTTATGGCTTTTTTCAATCACTTGGTATCACCTCTTCTCTAAATAGGCTAAAAATTCTTGAGGCCTCTAGCATATTTCATCCTGCTTTCAGCATCTCTGCTGTTATCCCACACAAATCAGCAGTTTTACTATTAAAGATTTTATTGCCTCTAATTTCCTGTTCTTGTACCATCAGTGCCTCCTCCAGTTAGCAATGCACTTGTCCCTACCAGCAGTACCAACATTTACAAGTCTTTAAAAAATACCTTGCAAGTAGATTTCTTCTCTCCATTTTGTCTGTGACCAAGTTCCCACCTCCATCCAATATGCCATCGCTCCCTCCAAACTTTTTCTGGCTTGCGCTCCTCAAGATACTCACAGCTACAAAGAATCCTGCTCTTCCCAGTTTCCATACCTACTTCAAAATCAGTAGCTCTTCCTTTCCAAGCCATGTTTCTCACACTCGACAAAGGGATGAGTACACAACTGCATTCCAGCTTCTGTTCCTGTTATTCAAAAACTACAACACTGAAATAAAACATGTATCAGTTATTTACTATTACAATTATTGAAACTTTCTACAAAGTAGAAAAGGAACTAGCTACCCAATTTTAAATAGTGACCACTATAAAAACCCATAATTTTTTTATAAATGTGAACTTGTCTCAAGCCATACTCCCAAATACAGTACTTTGAAATAGCTGAAACGCAGCTATAACAGGACCTTACATTGATTTCGATATATATTCCATGATGGCATTTATTATCTATAACACGCTTCACGTCCATCTAATGTGTTTTGCTACGCCATGACTCATATCGCTCTAAAATAAATCAATCTCGCTAAGTTTTGGCAAGCAGTATATGTTGAGCTGCGTCCACAAACCCCGTTGGTCGTCATTTCGGGGATAGTTTTTACTTTCACATGAGTAACACCACCTATGTAGTAAACGGAGAGCGATTACATCATAATTGCAGGAAGATGAAATTAGACTAAATTTCCAAATAGATTATACTTCCTTTTGTCCTTTCGTCACTACAGAGCGATCACACCTAAAGGCATTCCTGTTGTAGTCGATCCTACAAATAACTCTGCAGTTCTCGCAACACTTTTCCTCAAGAATTAATTCTATAGCATATTCAATCACTAGTTAATATCACCAATAAAAAAATAATATTTGCCATAGCCAATATCGCACAGCATAATCCGTAGGCATTGGGTTTTTGTCAAAATTAATGCAAGCAGCCCAGCCCCTGCCTCTGACATAGTTACAACTAAATGAATGCAGTTTTTCCTTCATTATTCAGATATTCAGTCAAACAAGGATTCAGTGAACGTTAGGGTACGGTAACTATTACTCCGCTGAAATCATAGCAAAAGGTGGTTTTCGACTGAAGTCATTCGTTATTGGTTACGCAACTATTACGTCAATGATGTCACAGCTCTCAGCCAATAAAATGTAATTGGAACTGCTTGTGTTCATGTAAGAAAAAAGCGAGTTAAAGGGCTCGTTAAAAGTAAACGTCCGCAGTAGAAGACTCTCCTAACCTAGGAAAAATTCTACGGCGTTCAATCTCATTTGACGATACTTTTTCTATCGCTTTTCACATGCTCTTTCCATCAAGTAATTTCTTTTTATAGAGTTCAGCAAAGCTTCTGAAGTTTTACCCAATGGTGTTCCAAAAACCATACTTTGGAATTAGTGAAACGCAGATATACACAGACCTTGCATTTACTTTGGCATAAGAACACAAAGGACAATTTATAAAAAGAAAAAAAATCACAGAACGCTTACTCTAAAATAATTCAGCTAAATAATGTCGCTAGTTGCTATGGGTGACATTTCAAAAAAGTCTAACACTTACTGGTCTAGACTCTGCCTTGGATAACTTCGCTTGCTTACAGTCACCTTGCTGTTACCGCTCAAGAAAGCAGTACGCGATGCAGTGCAATTTCCATCAAGTAGGTTACTTACGTAGTGAAGTATTTTAGCGTTATTCTAATTATCAAAACCCATCAATGTCTGATCGGCCACGCATCGATTTGAGAGATTCAACACCTCCCACATCTGTTCTGACCAGCAGTACGGTGCTGTAACATTTTGTATGGAGTAGTTTGTATTTTGCCTTTATTCAGATTCTCAAACCAATTTCAAAATAAATTTGTCTGTGCTCTGCCATGGCATGGGTGCAAATCAAAATGGAATTTTGGAAAATTTACATAGTACAGTAGGTGAAAAATCCGATTCTGTAAGTAGAAAATAAAAACTAGTGAATTGTGGCTCTTGAAAGTTTTTAATAATAACTGAAGGAGGATATTCAGAGTTTTTGCGTTATGCTGAGTCGACTACCACGAGAGGCTTTGCGGTTGAGTAGTCATATCAATTACGTACAAAACACTTTATAATATACGCGTTCCAGTTTGATATTTACATTAAACGTTCTTAAACTTTGTTGTTGCTGCCAGTCATTGTAAATAATCAGTTACTGTAATCAAAACCAAGTAAATGGTAATGAAACCGTCAAGACATGGGAGCTTTTATTGGCCTAAACTTTGGACAAAAAGTTTTCCATCACATTTTCTATGGAGTTGTTTTTAGTAGCATGCATCCTATTACAAATACCTCCTTATTTGAGCTAAGGATTTGTTGGTTTTTGCTCAGCCATAACTCGCTTCAATAAAAATTACCTCGTTGCCTTTACGTTTTGGCAAGCGGAATATTTCGTTACAAACGTTGGCTCTGCGAGCTAAAATTTCAGTATTATCAAAAATAGAAAGGGGTGTACTGTATACACTTAATTGGGTAACTTGTAGCTTCACACTCCAGCCTTTGTTCGAACAGACTGGGTTTCCATTTCTAAGGATCAGACCTTATCAAACACTTATACCACAACTTTCATTAGATAAAACAAGGAGCTATAAATGTATATTACAAGATAGAAAAAATAACAGATTTAGAAAAAACTTTGGGCCCTGTATTTTGTTCATACAAATAAGGTAACTTACCACAAAAACCACCTGTGACCAAGTTTTTCTGAACACCAAGTGGAAGGATGCTCGTGGCCTGTGCTGACGAGCATAACGGGAATTTTACATTAAAATACAACTTTAGTACTAAAGATTTCCTCCACTATTTCATAGGATTCAAAATTATATATTTGCTAAGATTTATTCAATTATGCGAGTTCTTATGTCCTAAAATTGCACCGTTCTGCAATACGCGATACAATGCAATTTGCATCAAGTGGGTTAGTTGCGTATTGAAGTATTTTAGAGTTATTCTAATCAAACACCATCAATAAGTCTGATCAGCTTTGCATCAATTCGAGAGAGAACACTCTCCTGCCCTGTTCTGACAAGCAGTCCGTTGCTGTAACATTTTTTATGTAGTAGTTTGTATTTTGCCTTAATTCTGATTTGCTAAACAATCTCAAAACTAATTTGTCTGATGTCGTGCCATGGGTACAAATAAAAACGGAATTTCAAAAAATTTACCAAGTACAGTAGGTAAAAAAAAATTTGTGATAAATTTGTAGAAAAGACTAGTGAATTTTTTAGTTTCAACAGGTTTTAATGACTTGATATTCAGTTTTTGAGTTATGCTGGGTCGACTACCACATTAGTTAGGCTTTGCAATTAAGTATAGTCATCAACAACGTTCAAAACACCTTAAAATATACATGCGCTAGTATGATATTTACATTAACATTCTTAAACTTTGTTGCTGCCCCCAGTCATTGTAATTAAAGTTACTCGACGCATAGAAACATTTTCCATCGCATTTTCTATGGAGTCGTTTGTAGCAACATGCATCGTATTGCAAATACCTCCTTACTTGAGCTAATGATTTGTTGGCGTTTGCTCTGCCGTAACTCTCTTCGCTCGACTAGAAATTCTCATTGCCTTTGTGTTCAGGCAAGCAGAACATTTCGCTACATACGTTAGCCCTGTGGGATAAAACTTCAGTATTATCAAAAATAGAAAGGGGTGTACTGTATACACTTAATTGGGTAACTTGTAGCTTCACACTCCAGCCTTTGTTTGAACAGACTGGGTTTCCTTTTCCAAGGATCAGATCTTATCAAACACTTAAACCCCTAACTTCCATTAGATAAAACAAGGAGCAATAATTGTATATTACAAGACTGAAAAATAACAGATTTAGAAAATAAAACTTTGGGCCGTGTATTTTGTTCAAACAAATTAGGTAACTTACCACAAAA